>NW_026990166.1:312500-525000 GCF_036417665.1 Passer domesticus
ACCTCCCTGACTGCAAGGTCAGCCCCACAGCCCTTGGGAGGGCTTTAGTGCCTCAAAGTCCAACCCTGCCCCTCACCCTAAACTCTGCCAGCCCCTATAAAATACAGAGGCAGGATGCCCCGAAGATGATGTCACCTTCCTCTGCTCCCTGGAGGAGAGGTTCGGCTCTGCAAAGCCAATCTTCTTCCCTCCTCATCCCAAGCCCTGCTCACTGATAAAGAAGGAATTTGCTTATCAGGATGTAGTGTCTGGCAGTAATACCTCATTCTGCAACAGAAGTGGTTGAACTACACAGGAAAATAAGCAATGATCGCAAAGAAAGGGAAATGGAGAATGTTTTGCGAATTGGATTTGGGGGAATGAAATAGAACTTTTGGAGAAGGAAGCACATGGTGAAAATCCCTGGTCTTTTGCCTGGGGAACAACCTGTGATGTGACAAGTTTGGACCCCTTGCAGGGGAGAGAACCCCAAGCAACGCATGAGAAACAGCTGATGCCTGTTGACCTTCTTCTGTGTTATTGTAAGTTATTTCAACATTTAGGGATCAAACTCAGAAAACAAGATCTCAGCACCACCTCCAAAAAGTTATGGTTGTTGGGAGAGGGTGGTGGATTGAAATATCTGCTCTCTGGAGGCTCTCTGGAAAGAAAATGGGGATTAAATGGGGATTCGGTTTCCCTGGATTCTTAATGAAGCTTTGCAAACTGCTCCTGCCCTGCCTCCTTCTGGCAGCCCTGGCTATTGAGCCTTCTCTGCCACCAAAGGCTGGAAGCCGAAATGCTGCTGCTAGAGCATAACCCTTAGGAGAAAATGCTTTTATCATCGTGCAAGTTTGTTGTTTTGGTCTCACTAATAAGCCTGAATGTTCAAGAATATCCTCACTAGTCAGGAGACTGGGTGTACATCCAGACCCGGAAAGGAGAGCCACTTAACCAGAAGTGGAAAGGACTTTTGATCCCATGGCTGTGAGATTTACAGCTGGACACTCCTAAATTATGTGATTAAAGTTAGCTCTGGACACATGGAATTGTATTGGACAGTCCAGTAAATGTAACTCTGCTGCAAATAAAGCTGCAATGGAACATTTCTAAAGTGAAAAACATTAAATGGTTTCTCTTTCTGCCCATTTCCAGAGCAGTGTCCCTGGTATGGCAGCATGGCTGTTTGTTCCTGAATTAGTCAACCATCCTAGCAGGACCGTGTACCTAATGACTACAATAGCAAGTATGGCTTTGAGTGCCAGAGGGGTAAGAGACCAAGAAAGAAAAGAGAGCTATGTCTGTAGGAGTGTGCACCCTAATGGCAGAGTGGCAAAACTAGCCTTTGTCCCCCAGAAAAGGAAAGGAGGCCAGAAGTTTCTCTCAATGATTAGGTGAAAAGCCACCTCATGGGACCTCAGGGACTTCACCAAATACTTGAGGACATCTAATTGGATAGAAGCCAAAAAGTCCCACTTGATCCATCAGGGAGAAAAAGAAGAGAAGAGCTAAGTGCTTTTGTGAGGTGTTTTTACCAGGAGCGGACTGCTGCACCTGGCTCGAGTTTTTCTCTTTGTTATTATACCTTTTATTAAACCTTTTTGTTTCTAACACTGCAGCAGAAGTCATCCTGCTTATTTTATGCCCCCAAAGTAATAGATAAGCTGTCCTTGGGTGTATTATATTTCTTTTGAGGGCTTATGAGACCAGGCTAAGAAAAAGAAACATAATAGAGCAGAGCTGGGCAGCAGCTGGGGGTACTACAGTGCACTCACAGCCACCTGCCAACGCAGCTGGCCAAAATTAAAACAAGCACAACCAAAAACCCAAACACTACAGGTGCTTGGCCTAATAGCCTGGTTACTAATAACGTAAGAAAACAACTATTAAAGATGACACCTGGGACACCAGCTGGCCAGAGCCAATTCCCAGCTATCCCATAACTTGCCTTTCTGTGCAAACACAGAGGTTTCAGTTGCCCACCTTTCAGAGAGAGGAGCCTGCCAGACCAGGCTGAACATTCAGCAATGTCTACTTGAATGATCTCAAGCTTTCAGTCCAGAAGCCCAAGCTTATGAAGTGTGATTCTTCTTTTAATTTCCTAGATTCAGAACTGATTATTCAGCTCTACGCATGAGGCAGTTCTCCAGATCTATTGAGGACATGGAATGGTTTGGAAAGCAAACTAAGGAACAAGGCACAGACCCAAATTTTATAGGACCAGGGAGAAAATGCTAAGAGCAAAAAGGGCAATTGTGTTTTTATTCCATTGTTCCTAGCTATATCTTGCAATTGCTGTGGGGTAGTTAAGAGTTTATTCAGGTTGACAACTTGAGTCAAAAGTTTATTTCATTCCTGAAGCTGCAGACTTGAAATGCTTCAAGTTCTTACATCCCAGGGGAATCCTGTATGCAAAATACTTGAAAACACATTTTTTATCAGAAAGAAAAAGAGATTTAAGCATTGTTGCAAGTGTTTTATATATTAATAGAAATCTCAAACTACTAGGTTAATTCCTGAGACTATTTTTATCTTTTGCTCTTGTGCTTATTGTTGTCTTATTCCATATTCTCTTACTGCTTGTAACCCACACTAATTCTATCTCACTGCATGCAATAATAAAGCAAAGAATTACCTAAGGGATGAGAAGAACACATTCCTCACTATCTTGCATAAGGATGAAAACGGAACATTTCAGGGACTTCAACAACTCATTTCTCTGAATAGGACCAAAGAAATAAAAGGCAGCCAGCTTTAACCACTCCACAAATTCTAGCAGAAGTAAGAAGCTCACAAAGGGCACTAAGGCAGGGAGACATGTGGACACATGCACACCATCACCTCATCTGACAAAAATGAACCTGTTTCACAGCACCAGGCAGTTCATGGAGCCAAACTCCTTCCCCAGCCCCATGGGAAAGCAGTGTCAAGGCGCAGGAACTGGGAAGTGTCCCAGGGGGCAGAGATAATGCTGGCAGCATTTGAGCCTGCAGCACTGGCTCAGACACACTGAAGTTCAGCTGTTGCTGTGCAGCAGTTTCTTCACACTGCTAAGTTTCATGGGGCTGGCTGTATTTTTCACAACAGCCACTTCAGTACAGGACTGGTGTAGTGAAAAGTTCTGGAATTCTGTTTCCTCTCTTGTAAATTCCTATTTCTCTTCTTCTTTAGGACACCCACAACTTGAGACACCTCAGGAGGCAACACTGAATTGCAAGCAGTTCCCAAAGCAAGATTGTAAAATATGCTCTATGTTTAGATTATGTACTATGGGGATTTCAAAACTCTCTATTTCCAAAAACTGTTATTTTTCCGGTTAAGAATGCCTGTCAATTAAAAAGCTTAAACTCGGCCAGTTTTAACTGCAGAGGAGAATACTCTCTGTCCCAGACTACCATCCAAACACACCTTTGCTTGGATGCAGCTCTTGGACCTTTTAGGTAGCTTGACTACAGAACTCAAACATCCAAGAACAGGGGTACAAATACAAACCCTTATGTAAACGTCTGGAAGCAGCTAGGAAGTTGCTGGGTTGTTCTCATTCTGTAGGAAGAATTAACACAGCAGTAATAGAAATCACCTTTCTCCAGAAGCAGCTCTCACAGCTAGCACACTCAAGACTGCAGCACAAGCAGTTCCTAGGTGTGGAATCTAGTTGTTACGTGCCACCAATAGCATGTGGAACTGCTGCAGGAAAACACCACAGACACTTTTTCTTCTCTTTTTCTTTCAGTTCCGAAGAGAGTCATAAAACCTGGCTGGCTGCCTGGGTAGCTATGTTAACACTAAAAACATGGACCAGCAGAAATTGCAATCACACCACTACAATCTTCCACAGAGGAGGGCAATCCTACAGATCAGAGTATGGTCAAATTTGCCCCGAATTCTCATTGTGTCCATCTACTCTGGATCCCCTTACTTGGCATTTTTGTTTCTCAGCCCTCACAGAACTGACAGCTGAGAAAAAGAGAAAAAAACATGAACAGTCCTTGGGTAAGTGCAATACTGGACTGTCAGGAAATAAAAATAGTTGATAGCATCTGTATCAGGCATTGTTTTTTTACTCTCTACCAGTGTCCATTTCAGGTATCCTGATAGCATGATTTAGGATTTTGCAGCTAAATACAATGGGCTGCAATTTGAGAGGCCTACAAAAAATAAAACCTTATCAGACTTGGTTTTCCCCCAAATGACAGTTGCAAATTAGAAAATGAAAGGGTCTAGAAATAATTTTAGAAAAATATAGTATTTGCATCAAATTCCAAGGGGATAGAGATATTGGAGCAGCAAGGAAATGCTCCCAGAAATGTTTGTCTAGCCTGAAGAGACCAGCTAGCCACAGGAACAGGAGAGAGCCACTTCTTTTTAAAATGTGCACATTACTGAATGCAAGATCCATTGGCCCTTTCAGCTTCTGTTTGCAACAAAAAGGAAGATATTAACTTGTGTTTATGAAGACTATAATTGGACTTCAATGTTTTTGAGACACTCTCTGAGCAAAACACAAAGAAACTACATTCCATGTTAGTAAATGCAGCATTTAGAGTAGCAACTAAATAGTCCTATCTCAGAGTTAAATGTTCAGTTCTTCATAAATGCAGTACCTAAACCAGTTAACTCCCACCTACACCCCAGACATCCACCTATACCTGCTTGTGTAAATAGTATTTTCCACTCCACTCCACTCCCTATTCCTTCTCTCAGCACAGTCCTCAAGCCCTCAACCAGGCACAAGCCAACTTCTCAATTACCAAGCAGCTGTTGGCAATTACCTGAGCACCTGCCCCACCCACAGCAGCTGTGCAGGTCTGCAGACCCCACCCACCACCACAGAAAAAAAAAAAAAAAAAAAAAAAAAAAAAAAAAAAAAAAAAAAAAAAAAAAATTCTTACACCCTTGACTAGTAAAAGATCAGGACATAGAGAGACTTGTTTATTCCCTTCAGACCAATCAAGAAAAATTTTATATCCTTCTCTGTAAAGGGAAGTCACGGCTTTTTTTTGAAGCAGAAGCATGTTTTATCCTCCCAGTTTCCTTCCTCATTTGTCCCTGCTCCCCACGAGGCCACTCACTAGGCATATATAGACATACCTGTGTCTGAAAACACATCTACATGAGTGCATGACTTGCACTGCAGCAGTTGAAGGTATTGTTTTTATTGCACAAAGATCAGAAACCTCTTCTAGAAGAACTGTAGAGTTCTTACTATGGAGCTGTAAGAACCCTGCCAGCACATCTGCTGCTAAAGCAACAATTCCAGCTTTGCAGTGGCTTAAGCGGGCTGAGACAGAAGTGTTGCTCCATCAATGCATAAACCACAACAAAGCAGTGGGGACAAGCCTTTGTTCCAAGCGTGACTGAAGCTTTGGGAAGCAGGTTTGCCTGCAGAGGGCACACAGAAGCAGGACACCTTTGCCTCCTGTGCACCTACAATTTCTACACCATCATTGTCACTGCTCGGGTGACTGAGCAAGCTGACAGTGTGTGACAGATTGTCTGTCGTGTACAGAAAGTCACAGACAGAAAAAGGGAGGGAGAAAACAGGGAAGATGACAATGCAAAAGATGTTGAAGGAGTGTGGCAAGGATTGAGGATTAAGAGACAGAAATAAGGAGAGACCATACCCCTAAACTGTCAAGTGCTGAGGGGAAACTGCAAGTACTTGCATATTTGAGCTCACCACTTGGGCTTGCATGCCTTGTCCACATTACCATAATTTCAATAATTTTGCTTCCTGGACAAGCTGCCAGGTCCCCAGTACCAGTCCTGCCTCCCTTCCAGCAGTCTCTCTCTGGGCAGAGTCGAAAATAGATCAGGGATTACCTTTTACTCCATAAGCATTCAAGACAGCCAGAGAGCTTCCAGGAAAAAGGCCATAGTGAGTGCCCAGGACAAAGAGATTGTAAGCAAGTGGAAGAAGGGGGTATTGATTGAGGATCACAGTTACGTTGAGGTTTAACCTTTCAAAGGTTTGCTTCTTTTGAAAGAGAGATTTTTGGAGCTCCCTTGAGTTAGCAATATGAATTAAGCATTTAAATTTTAGCTTGCAGAATTATGTGTTGAATTTTAACCTTTTACTTAAGAAACCTCTGTCATAGTACAAAAAAGAATAGAAAAATTCAAATTTCAGAAGCTTTTTGCATAAAGAACAATACTGGGAGAAGACCAAGGATGCAGAAACCCAGATAAAGGGGCTCCTCTGTCTCCAAGCACATCAAGACCAACAGACGTACTCAGATAAGCACCAAGATACCAAAGCACACGCGCAAAGGAGAAAAGTTGAAAAGTTCAGCCATTAGGATGACCACAATCTTCGGCCTCAGAGACCACCAAAGACTCCTATGTAACCCCCACCATGAACAAGGCATGCTCAGAAGGGCATGGATCTAATTATCATGCCAGGCGAGGACAGGCAGGGCCAGGGGTTGAATATGCATGAAAAGGTTGAGCAATGTCACCTATATGGAGCACCTTTGTGAATAAAAGATGGGGCTCAGACCAGGGCTCAAGGCACAAGTTTCCAGGAGAACTATCTCGCTTGTGCCGGGTGCTGACAATACAGACCCACTTCATAACTACATCAGGTTGTGGAGTCTATTTATTCCACCTATGGCTTCACTTTTCTACTGAAAACTGCAGGTGAGAAAGCCCAGTCAGAAAAGGGAAGGAGAAGCCACGTAAACAAACCCATAGCTCTATACAAGGACAGAAGCAGATTTCATCTTCACTAGGCTGAAGAGACTTCAATTTGCTCTGGCATTCTTCACATTCATTCTCCTGTGGAAGAGCGCGGGGCTCCCTTTACCTGAGAGGAAACGCGCTCTGCTCCTGGCTCAGGCACGGGCTGTACAACCTGCGGCCAGTCCCGTGCTGGTGTGGCTGGAACAGCTGCGCTGCGCTGTGAGCTCAGGAGAATGGAGCTGTAGCTGCTGCCACCCTTGGCTGTGTTTGGGAAGCAGAAGGTAGGAACATCAGTCATCTGCTGTGTTTGACTTTATTGTTATTTAAGATTGTAGTAAATACTGAGCATGAGCTGGGGTGCAGATTGTAATTGCACCTACCTCACTGGGGGCTCCTGGGGAAGCAGTTGCCTTGAGAATCAAGCTCCTCTCCTCCAAAGACACTTCCCCAAATGTCTGCATTTCCCAGGGAGCACCAACACACACTTCAGAAACCCTGGCAAGGCTGAATTCCTTCTGCTCCTTGCAGCACAGGCATTCCAGCTCGAGCTCATCTTCCTTCCCCCAGCTCTGTGTCACTTCCTTCCCCACGCCCACGTGTCGCTTTGGGCGCGCAGCCCCGGGCCCCTACAAACACGAGCTGCCCGCTGCCTCTGCACGTGCCTGAACTCCTGCCTGCGCTCATGGCTGCAAAAGCAGGCTGTTCCCAGCCAGGGAGCGGAGCCTTGTTCCCGCAGGAGGCTCTGGTCAGCCCCTTGCAGGACGCTCCGCTGTGCACGCAGCACTTCTCCTGCCCGCCCAGAACGCTCCTGGCACAGCAGAGCACAAGCTGGCCGGCTCTGTGCTCAGCACACCCCAAACACGGGCACAGGAAGATGCAGCGGCTGTTTTGCAGCCATGCCCAAGACAACTGGGAAGGGTCCCCTGCCTCTGGTCTCACTTGGTTGGCTTTCTGACTGGGCCTGAGGCAGGGGCTGCGATTCCTCACTTGTGGGGAGAGCAGAGCTGCCAGAAGCACACCCAGCCTGCAGGCACTGCCTGACAGCGCTGCAGCCACTGGGACGCTCGCGCCTCTGAGTCACAGCCACTGCACTGCTGCTGCTGCTGCTGCTTCATTTGCTTTGAGGCACACCCAGAGCTCACTGTTAGGCCACCATGCTCTCTGGTTCTACCCTCTTCCTCTCCCTGTGTATGCATGGAGCATTGCTGTGCTTTCAGGAAGCTCTTGGGGAGAACTTCCAGCATGGCAAGCTCCTCTGCCCTTGGTGGATGTTTGCCATGGAAGAGCATACTCAAGCTGGCTTTCCTAAAACCCAGGATCCTTGTTCCCTTCAGTGTGCTCAACACAATCTTCAACTCCACAGTGCTGTGCAACTGGAGCAGCAGGACAGGGACCTTTGCAGCCTGAGCTGCCCTTGTTCCTCTCTGCCTGTGCACAGACGATGGCATGGAAGAGAACGGCAGCAGGGCCCTGCGTGTCCCCAGGCTCAGGATTTCTGCTCCTTCAGCTCCATGGACAGATCCACGAGTCAAATGAAAAAGACAAACTGTTTAATGAGGGAAGGCAAAGCAAAGGGGTGAACTGGGAGGGAAAAACGTGGATGGGCAGGGCCTGTGGTCTGGAGGGAGAGAGCTGCCAACAGGGAGGGAGATGGCAGGAGCTCCTGGAGCTTGCCACAGGCTCAGCTGTGAGCAGCAAGAGCTGGGCCTGGAGCTGCAGCTGGTCCCCTCTGCTCTGCAGGTGGTCCCATCTTCAGTGGGAACTGGGGGTGGCCAAAGGACACCAGTTCTTCTGATCCTGCAGATGAAGTTTGGCAGATCTCCTGGACAGGGACAGCAGATGGGACATGTGGGAAGCAAAGGGAACACTGAGTCACTATGGGGACGTTTCCCTTGGCAGCAGCTGCACTTCCATCAGGGAAGAGGAAATGTCAGAGCCTCCCCAGGAGGGTCAGAAAGAGAAAGCAGCCGAGCGGGCCGGGCTGTGGTGAGCACCCACGCCAGCCTCAGCCCCACCCTGCCTCCCCGGCCCTGGGGCCTCACCCGGGCTCTCTCCAGGCTGGCAGCAGCAGGGCCCCGCTCACTGCTCCTGCTGCTGGCACTCAGCTTCTCCCTGCTGGCTCCTGGCAGTCTCTGGCTCTCCTCGTGGTCTTCATTACAGCTGTGGCCAAAGTGGAGGTTCTGGAATTGGTTCCAAGGCCTGGCAGAGCTGCAGTCGCGGAGCCCTCTGTGCTCCCTGCTGGCCCCTCCATCCCCTCAGCCCCGCCATGCTCTCGGCAAACCCCCAGCCCCCTTCAGCTTCTCCAGCCCCTCACAGTCCCCTCACCTCCCTCAGTCCCTTCTGACCCATCCCGTCCCCTTAGACCCGCCACCCCCTCAGCCTGTGCCACTTGCCTGTCACCTCAGTGCCACCATGGCCCTGGGCTGCCCCACAGCCCTCAGCCCCAGCAGCAGCTCAGGGTCACCGTCCCTTCAGCGCCACCGCCCCCTCAGCCCCCCCAGCCCCCTCAGTCTCACCGTCCTTCAGCAGCTCCTCAGGGGACAGTGCCTGGGGCCACCGGCAGCTCCCAGCGCTCCAGGGACACTCGGGGCTGGAACTGCTGCTGCGCCCGGCCCGGCCGCCAGCTCGGACCCAGCCCAGGGAGAGGGGACACAGGGGGCACAGGGGGAAAAGCAAGAGGTGAGCGAGGAAGTAGAACAGGCCAAGAGGTTAAAAAGAGGTGTATATAAATACCAATCTATGCGTCTAAACCCCCATATACAAATATAAATATGCATTTACAAATGTATATATGTAAATGTAACTAACGACACAATTATAAAAGCAACTGGGCACATCTATAACCACAACAATACATCTAAAGCTATAACAATATATATCTAAAATAAAAAAATAATTAACTGTACAGCTCTCTAACAATAATTACATGAATCTATAAATACCACTACCTAAATAAACTATACATATCTATAAATATAACTAGAGACAGAGGAATTCTACCTGCCTGATGGTCACAGGCTCTCCCTCTGTCTCTTCCTGCCACATAGGGCAGCCCTTCTGGAGAGGTCGGTCACACGGGATCTGGGAAGCAAAGGGAACACTGAATCAATATTGGCCCTTGTGCAAATGTTCCTGGAGCACCAATTGTCCTTCTATCAGGGACTGTAAAAGATGGCCCGAAAGGCAAACTCTCACTTAGCAATTTGAAGCCTGCTCTTTAAAGAACAGGGATCCTTCCAAGTGTTCAAAACTTAACTGTGTGAAGTGTTTAAGTATCCTGATAAAGCCTCAGCAAGTCTCAAGCTCAGTGACAGAGAGACCCCAGTCCTCACTGAAGTGGCTGAAGCTGAAGGCTGCTGGGAGCTGAGTTATGAACCAAACTGGGACACCCAGCTTGGTGACACAACTGCCCCAGGGTCAGATTTATTCCCTGCTCTCTTGCCACAGCAGAGGACTCAGTGTCAGAGCCTCTGGAGAAGCGTGGAGGGCAGGGCTCGGGGAGGTTGTGCCAGTGCAGGATTTGAACTAAAGGCACCAGGCAGCACCAGCCCTGCAGACAGGAACTCAGCTCTGCTCATCTCCCTTGCTGCCAGAGGCAGGCTCAGAGCAGCCATCTCACACCTTCTAAACCAAGGGGGGCTCTGTCCTTACCAGGCTCCTCAGGCTCTGGGGAACTGCTCCTGCAGCTCTCGGTGCCAGATGAAGTTTCCTCTGCTGCAGCTCTGTCCACAGCCTCCCCTCCTGAAGATTCAGGGGCAACACCAATATTGTCCTGAGCAGAAGCACAGAAAGAAGGGAACCCAAAGATCACTCACTATTTTGCTGGAATCACATCAGGGATACAATAACTCTCCTTCTCCACTCCCAAAGGACATGGAGCACAGGGGGAACACTGCCCACATGGTTTACATGACAAGCCTCTTAAACTCAGAATTTGGGTGACCAAGGTGAAACTGAAGCTCTTACAAAATGATCTCTGGGACAAAATATGAACACAGAAAACCAGAAGACACCAAGTGAGGGGATGTGGGGGAGGTGCCCTCACTCTCTGACCCTGGCTTATCTCAGGAGCTGTGAGAAACCAGCCAGCAGAAAGCCAGAGGCTCTCCTGGCTGCCAGCACGGCTGTCAGCAAGGGCAGAGCTCGCTCCCAGCCCTGCCCTGTGCTGCAAACCCACACGCAAGGCACACATTTCTGGCTGGGAGTCCCACCAGCCCCACCCAGCCGCTCAGACAACCCATCACACCGTGGTGCTTTTTGGAGCCCTCTGCTGCTGCCCCATGTGTATGATCCAGGCAAGCATTTATGCAGCTAGGCTACTTCTAGGATCACATTCATGACCAGTGGCAAAAATGTGTAAATCAGGAGAGCAGGAAAAAAACAACCCAAAAGACAGGAAAAGCCAAACAACCAAGCAGTGTTCCTATTCCACTGAGGAAGTCAATGTCCACAATGAAGCACCTGCAAATTACCTTTGGGCAGAAAGATATTCTCACTAGGACCAGTTCCAAAATATTCATCTCTTCTGCGATTCTGATTCCATCAGAATCCTAAAGATTCTAAAGATGGTTGCGAGCCTGCAATGTTTCCTTTTGTTATGGAATAAAATGCTTCTGAAAGCTGCTATGTGTGAGTTTACAGAAGAAAAAAGACAAGCTACTTGAGAATATGATATTGGGAAATCCAAAAAATCCCACTCCCCTCCTTGAGTCTGCCCTGCCTCGATCATGAATGTACTGCAGGCACTGGGTCAGCACATGAATAGAAAGAGAGACATTCTTTGGCCAACACACATAATAATCTGCACAAGGACAGAGAGCTGCAGCTCCAGCCCAGCCCCACACATGGCTCTGGGAGCGCCCACACGCCCGGCAGGGCTCACACAGCAGCACCAGCTGCAGCTCAGCCCTCGCTACAAATGCCCCTGTAGGAAGGATTCTTCCCAGGAAAAGGAGCACTCAAACTTGGCCAACACAGGCTCACAATGCTCATCCTCACTAAGGGGGGGGGGAAGACTTTAAAAAATTATTTCTTTACTAAGAATAATTAAATGATTAATTAATACTGAAATGAGTTCAATTAAAGAAGCTTTTGCTTCTGAGCCATGTAACAACGATCAAAAGCTCCCAGCCCCTTTGGTTCCCATTCAAGGGAGTTACCTGAGCAGAGGGAGATCTTTCAGACATGGACCTCCTGATCTCCCGAATCATTTGCTCGACTGCAAGGCCCAGATCTGCTGGTGGCCATTGCTCTTCCTCAGGTGCGCTCTGTGATGACCTGGAGGCCATTGGTGCTGCACAACCTGCACGGCCAAGTGGAGCACTGGGTGCTGAAGTGCCTGGGGTGGCTGCAAGAATCCAAACAGAATGATCACACTCCACAATGTGGCTCTGGGACACAGAGTTCTACGGGTGCTATAGATCAAACATCACAGGAAGGAAGCAGGAAAAAAAAGGCAGAGAATTTTTTGGCCTCTTAAGTGCCCCCTCTTAATAGTCTTGACAATTGCTGGCTGAGAATGACAGAGCCTTGTGGAAAAATACTTCAAACAGACACTTTTAATTACATTTTAGAAAAACAAGGCTACAACTGTTTTCCTACCTCGTGGGTCCAAAGCCGGGGGCTGGGGCTGCTGCTCCCTGTGCAGCTGCTGGAAGCTGCAGGGCTGGAGCCGGAGCACCTCCCGGTCGAGCGGAGGCTGCTGCCCCCCGTAGAGCTCCTGCAAGCGGCTGGGGGGCCCCTCCTGCCCGAGCGGCAGCGGCCGCTCCCCGTGCAGCCCGAGCAAGCGGCAGGGCGGGATCCCGAGCACCTCCCGCTCGGCGGGCGGCGGCCGCTCCCCGTAGAGCTCCTGGAAGCGGCTCGGCCCCTCCCGCCGGGCCGGCAGCGGCCGCTCCCGGTGCAGCAGGTGGAAGCCGCAGGGCGGGCGCCGGGCGAGCAGCGGCCGCTCCCCGGGGCGCTGCTGGAGGCGGCCGGGCCGGGGGCTGCGCAGCTCCCGCCGGGCCGGCAGCGTCCGCTCCCGCTGCAGCAGCAGGAAGCCGCTGGGCGGGCGCCCGGGCGGCAGCGGCGGCCGCTCCCGGGGCAGCGGCTGGAAGCGGCCGCGCCCGTGCCGCCCGTCCGGCAGCGGCCGCGCCCCGGGGAGCTGCCGGGAGCCGCGGGGCGGGCGCCTGCGGCGCTCCCGGCCCGCCGCCGGCCGCCGCCTGTCGGCCGCGCTCCGCCGCCTGAGGCGCAGCAGGAGGTCGGGGCGGTCGCGGCGGAAGCAGGGGCTGCTGTAGTGCAGCCAGCCCCCGGCATCGCCCGGCGCAGCCGCGCCCAGCCAGCCCGGCACCTTGCGGAAGCCGTAGCGGTACAGCTGCCGGACGAAGCTGCGGAACTGCGTGGCCCTGAAGGGGCGCGGCACCGGCCCCGCCCCAGCGCCACCGCCCCCGGGGGCGGGGCCCGGGCTGAGCAGCTCCCGCTCGAAGAGGCAGCGGTCAACGAGCAGCCCCCGGGCCCGGCTGTCCCAGCGCACGGAGCGGACGCGGGGGCTGTTCAGCAGGCGCCACAGCTTGGCGGGGAAGGCGCTGGCGCTGAGCCCGGCGGGCAGCGGCAGCTCCGCCATGGCTCCGATCGCCGCCTGTGGCCGCAACGCCCGCGGCGCAACGGCCGCGGCTGCGCCGGCGGCGCGCGGCCTGAGGGGGGCGCTGCGCTGGCGCCCGGCGCGGCCCCGGCGCGGGCCGGACTTGGCGGGGACGAGCGCGGCAGAGCCGGGGCTGCGGGCACAGCGCGGGCGGGGCGCCTCCCGGCGCTGGCCGGGCTCCGCACGGCACGGCACGGCACGGCAGGACTCGGCGGGCAAGGCGGGCAGGGAAGGGCAGGGCGGGGCACTGAGAGCAGCGGCGGGCTCTGTCCCCATGCTGCATCCCGTGCCTGGGTCACCATCGGTGACAGGGAGGAAGGACATTGCTCTGTCTGGGCTGGGGAATGGATGAAAGGGGGGCATTAGAAAACATTCATTTGGTCTCCTTTTCAGCAGACTGGCTCTTTTTATCTCCCATGTCTGCCTGTCTTTGGCAGAGTTGGCACATTTCTCGTGATTTGGAGTCAGCTACAGCAGCAGGAAGGGGCAGCAATTTTGTCAGCATTGTCATCCAAGCTAAAGTGCTGGCCTGTGGATGGATATTACTCTACCCAAGGAATTGTAATGCCTGGGCAATAAGACAATGTTGCCCCATCACCCTCCCTGGTTTTCCCCCTCCTGCTTCGCTTCTTTTTGGTGCCAAGGCAATGAGGAAATGCTTGAGCTGTGCTAAAAGCTGTAGCTGTGCTGAAAGAAGCATTTACTTTGTAACAGGGGATGGGAATGAAGCGCTTTCCAGAAACCAGCAAATTTAGCAGAACAAGCTAACTGCAAATGGTAACCACTTGGTGTTTGAGCAGACAATCTTGTAGAATGTGCAGAAATGAGAGGTGAGAAGTTCAAGCCCGAGGAAGCTTTCTGAGCCTTCATCCAAAATGACCAGCAGGAGAGTGATGACCACCTTGTGCAGAAACTGCAAGTGTGCCACAAGGGCTTTTTAATCGTGTAATTAGAAAATATGCTACAATGTGAGGTTAGGAAAAGTTAATGTGCCCATGAAGTAAAAAAAAAAAAAAGTGTAAAACTAGTACTGTGTGAATAACGGGCGAGTGAGTTTGTGGTGGAGCTATCCCCGTCACTGCTGGTGATGAACAAACCAATACCTGCCCTATGGACCCCACACTATGGAGCACTGTTTTATTACCTACTTTTTGGGCACCAATTAATGGCCTAGAGTTGTGGGGAACTCACGCTGGTGTCTTCCCAGATGGTGTTGCACTTTTCTTTCCTCGGGAATCCCCTCTTCTTCCCCCCATCTGGGGAGAGTTCCAATGCAAATGCCTCCTGCAGCCAGCTCTTGTCACTGTAGACTGACAAAGGAGACCTTGCAATGGAGAGAGACTCCCTAGAGCTGCTGTGGAGAGCTGAAGGGGGAAGCTTTGTCCCTCAGCCTTGAAGTCTTGTTGGGGAGTTGCTTGTGCTCTGGGGGACGCACACCAATGATGTTTATCCATGCCTGCAGGTTCATTCCTGAGCTTCCTGACGTGCCACAGAGACATTGGGGCTGTCATGTTGGGGAATAAATTTCAGTCTGGGAACTTCTTGAAATCTTGAAATGCTTCAGTTATTTTTTTTTTTTTTAGTTTTTTTTAGGGGTTTTTTTGTGTGGTTTTTTTTTTGTTTTGTTTTGTTTTGTTTTGTGGGTTTTTTGTTTGTTTGTTTTTTTGTTTGTTTGTTTGTTTTGGTTTGGTTTTTTTTTGGTTTTGGTTTTGGTTTTTTTTGTGGTTTTTTTTTTTTTTTTTTTGGTTGTTTTTTTTTTTTTTTTTTTCCCTGCAGAAATATTGCCATAATCTTTTGCTTCCAGAGAATCTTCTCCATGTCTTTAGGAAAATTCCCACTGCTAGGCTCCCAGATTAGGCCAATTCCCAGGTTCCTTCCCACACTGAGGTGTAGCCCATGTTTTCCACTCTCCAGCTGGAACAGAAGAAAGCAGAGAGTTTGCTGTTGTGGGAGAGCAGCTTCTCTTTCCTGCCTGCTTTCCCTTTGGGACAGGTCGGTGTGTGCTCATTAGATAAAGGCAGGTTTAAACTCTGGAGGAGTTGTGTTCCAAACTGCTCCCTCCTCGAGCTCTTCTGTGGGCATCCTTGGACAAAAGACCTCTTGGTGGGAGCTCCCAGTGGCAGGTTAAGGAAGGAGGTTGACATTTCAGGGCTGTGACTGCTGAAAGCAGCTGGTTTCCAGAGGTGTCCAGAGCTGGGAGTGGCTCCTTTTCTCAGCTGCCTGCAGAAAAGGAAGTTGCCAAGTGAGAATTTCATTTGCAGAGATGGCCATCAGGGATTTTTCCAAGAGATTGGCTGGCAGAGAGGCAGGTCTGGTGCTAAAGTGGCTGTGTGTTTGTTTTGATGGTAGGGAGGGTCGGAGATGCAGACACAGACACCAGCTGGAGGAATAGTGTCATTTACTGCAATGCAAAAGTGCAAGAGAGAGTCAGAAAAGGAGAAGCCAAGCAATGCACCCCAGCATTATTACAAAAGGTTGCCTCTAGTGGTTAAGAAAGACACATCAGCAGATGCCCCAATACTTTCCCCTTCATCCAGAGTGGCACATCAGCTGGGGGAAGCTGTCCCAGCCAAGCCCTGGAGAGCCACGGCTGGGAACTGGGAAATCCTGCGGAGCCTCCACCTTTGGCGGCCACGAGGCTTCCGAGTGCGCTGTGAGAGCAGCCCGGCTGTGACAGTGCTGGACAGGCAACGTGACAGAGCTTCTGCTGGGGGACAGCTGATTTCATTCTCCTCTTGGTTTTCTCCCTGAGCCTGCCCAGGGCTCAAGGAGGAGCCAGGGCCAGCTGTGGCCTTGTCCATTTTCCTAAAGCAGAAAGGTGCAGACGTGTTTCCCCAGTGAATGGATGCATTGATCCTTTTGATAGCAATACTTGGTTAAGAGCAGATGCACAGCACATTTGGTTGGAAGGGTCACCTAGAGGGCAGCTTTGGCTCAGGTCCTGTTGTTGAGGCTTCAGCCAGGGTCTGAAGTTCAGCCTTCAGTCCTTCAGTATTTTGTGGTGCAAATCATTGCTGTGCAGACTGGAAACAAACAAGTCTGTCTTTAGCACATTTGAGACAGGGAAGAGGATTAGCCCTGCAAGGCCAGGCTAGGGCCAAGAGCAGAAGGCCAGCAGCCTACATTTGCCCCCAGGGAGCCGTCCAGAGCAAGAAGCCACTCCTGGCCAGGGGCTGAGGTGCCCGAAGCTGCCTCCCCGCTGTGCAGCTCTGCAGAGCCCGCGCAGCGCCGGGTCCTGGGCAGCTGGGACAGCCCGGCTGCCCTGCAGCACAAGGAGTGTCCCAGAGAGAAGCTGCTGCCCTTTGCTTTGCAACTCTTTCACAGAGTCCTGTCATTAATCCACAGAGTCTGATATGTTTTCCTTTTGTCTCCCAAATTTAACCCAGCTTTTTTGAGAAAATCGACTGGTGTAGCTTCTGCTGGTGGTGGTGCTTTTGTCTGCAGGTGAGGGCAGGTGATTTGAGCCAAGGACAGAGTCCACTGTTAACATCCCAGCTTTGCCAAGTCAAGGAAACCTCTCACAATTGGGCTGGTGGTGCTGAGCAGTTTTCCTAGTTTTTGGAAAGCTTTGACCTTAAGAAACCCAACAGATTTTCCTCCATGAGGATACCAGCAGTAGCATGATGCCAATTTTTTCCACCTCTTCTCTGTGTCTTTGGTGGTTTTTTTGAGAGTTCCTCAGTGCCCGACAGGAATGAAAGGACCTGTGATGATGTGATTTGAGAGCTCTGTTGTTCCTTGCCACGTGAGTGTACATGGCAAGCTGGACACCCCACTCATGGTACTGTTGAGTTAAATTCATCCCAATTCTGTGCAAACAGCAGCCCCAAGGTGCTGAGAAGAGCAAGGACAGTGGGTGGATGTGCATGCACACAGCCAGGGCTGATTGTGTAGGCAGAAGGTTTTGGACTGCTGTACATCTTCACTCTCCCTGGCTGGAGGAATATATCAGATCTATACAAAATAAAAATATTTCTCAAAATATATCAAAATGTATCACAACACATAGGAATTGATGATATATGTAATTTATCATCTATATACTACATATTATATGTTAGAGGTCATTTTGGGCAGACACTGTAGCCTGTGTGCACAACCCTGCAGGCAGAACAATGGACATTCTGTGGATTTTGAATCACGCTTGCAAATGCTCTGTGTACGTGCCTGATAGCAGAAGCATTCTGCCCTTGGGCAACCAGCATGAGGAAGTTTGCCAACTGCATCCAAGGGGAAAGGATGTTGAAGAACATGGTCTGAAGATGCTAGCAGAGGATGTGAAGATGTTCTGCTGATATTGCTGACAAGCTAAGCTACATGACCAAGATATGTTAAGAAATGCTCTTTGTTTTATGCACAGTGCTTTGTTAACCAATTGGATGTGTCCCCATGCCACCTGAATCCTGTGTTATGACATAAATGTACCCTTAGATTAGTCGTAAACGAGCATTGATCATACTTGTATGAAGATTCAGTCTTTGACTCCGGAAGCTCCTCTCCTTTTCCCCCCTACCCCTACTCTGTCTTTCATGAATTATGTATTTTAATATAGATACTATAATAAATAAAGTATATAAAATATAGACTTGGTCTTTTTCTAAGCCATTGCCTGTGGGTCATACAGACCATCTCCTGGTGTTACTGCATTTGTGTATTCTGGTACTACTTATTAGAGCATCCATGTCCCTGGGAGTTCCTTCAGGGAACTTCACACAAAGGGCTTCCATCATTTCAGTGCCTTTAGAACTTGTTCCTTCCCAGTTTTCCAGCCTCCTCCTGGATTTTGGAGCATCTCAGCACTTGTGTCCATGGCCCTTCCTTCATCCCCAGCCTGCAGCAGTCACAGTCACTGCTGCCTCCCCCTTGCTGCAGCTCATTTGCCCAAGTGCTGCCAAAGGCAGCGGAGCTGGCTCAGGATCCCTGTTGGCTTCTGGGCTCTGGGATGAGCTTCAGGGGGACACTTGGAGCCCTTCCTAAAGAGCTGCCCGTGGGATGGGGGGTGGATTTATCCTCCCCAGGTGGCTCCTGCTTGGAGTTCTGCTCTCAGTGGAGTCCCGGAGTTTTCTCAGCAGGCCTTGGCAGCGAGTTCTGAGCCAACGTGTGGCTCTGCTGCCATCCCAAATCTGCGCTGCCCTTGCCCAGCCTGAGTGCAGGTTGGGCCTGTGCTGGGCATGGCTGGGGATTTCCATGGCCCAATCCTGCAGCATTTCCATCTGCTCCTGGCTTTGGGTAGCACACATCTACAGTTCCTTCAATTGAATCATTGCATTTATTGCAGATAGCTACACCTGCACTAGAAATGTACAAATATGCAAAAAACCCTTTAGTTTAAAAATGAAATTTGTTTTAAATTACTACACTTGTGCTGCCAATGTATAAACATGCAAATATCAATTTAAGTTTAAATTTAATTCTTTTGAGATAATTGTGCTTTGTAAATATATACAAATATCAACTTCAGTATAAAAAATTAGTTTATTGCAACTCTACAACTCACTATACACAAATATGAATTGAAGTTTAACAATTAAATTTTTTACATATTGCTACAACTGTACAGCCCATATACAAATACAGGAATATCAACATCCCTCTCTACAGAATCTCAGATCCAGAACTAAATAAATACAATTGTAGAACTATGCAACTCCATATATATTTAAGTAAAGTAAATACATATATATATATAAGAATATATAGATGTAAATACGTATTATGTATTTCATTCCATATGTGACATATAGTACACACATAACAAACATATCTATAAATATACAAATATCAATGGATTAATAAAAAAATCTATACAACCCCAGCAAAAGAACTACACAGCTACAAAAATGTACAAGTATGTAAATATAACTCCAGATGTAAACAGATCAATACACATGCATCAATATAACAAAATACATACATAGATACCTACACAAATATCAGTCAATGTATGTAAATATCCCTACACTTGTAACTATCCAAGTCTAACTCTACCCATCCATAAACAGAACCAGATCAGGAGGGATTGCAGCCCCCCATGTTCCCAGGCTCTCACTCGGTCTCCTCCTCCCGTGCAGAGCAGCTCTCCTGGACAGGGACAGCAGATGGGACATGTGGCAAGCAAAGGGAACACTGAGTCAGTGTGGGGACGTTTCCCTTGGCAGCAGCTGCACTTCCACCAGGGAAGAGGAAATGTCAGAGCCTCCCCAGGAGGGTCAGAAGGAAAAGCAGCCGAGGGGCCAGGCTGTGCTGAGCTGTTCACTTCTTTCAGGCATCCCAGTTGCTCTGGGGGATCTCCCTCGTGTCACGTTATTGAACCACCTCTGCACTTACCAAGACTGTGGCCCCCAAATCGAGCAGTATTTCTGTCTCCAGCTGCTTGCACCAATGACAGGGAACGTCCTCTGACAGCGCTGGGGCACAAAGTTACCTTCCACAGCTCATCTGACAGGGCCTTGTTCTTCCTCTGCTTCCTGTCTTTCTCCTTATCTTCCACTTGGAATTTTTGTAGCATTTCTTTTTCTTTCCCCTTGATCAGTGCTAAAATGAACGTTTCTCTTCCAAGCTTGAGTTAGTTCAGTGATCCTGTCAAGCATTTTCTCAGGAGGTTTTCTCATGGAATTGAGTGTTAATTTCAGCAATTTTGGTGATTTTCTGTGTGATTTCTGCAAGTCTCCTGTTCATTAGTGCACCACTTGGGAAGGTAGAAAGAGAAAAAGGATGTTTCTGTATGTCAGTCCACTAGTAGAATATTCATGGGTAGAGAGAGTGATTAGCTGCATTTTACATGTACTCCTAACCTGAAAGTGCAACAGGTGACTTGGGGAGAAATCAAAGCCAGATCTCTCCTTCTACCAGCCTGTATTCAAATGTAAAGTAAATAGAGCAGGCTGAGAATGTTAGTGCTCCATTAGTGCATCCATAGATTCCTGCTATGCCTGGGAACCTGATGCTCGGAGTCTTCCGCGTTTAGGGGAACTGCATTTCAGCGAACTGCATTTCAGCAAAGAGAGTCCCTGTGCACAGGCGCCAAAGGGAAGAGGGTCCCACGGAGAGTCGGCCGAGGAACGACACTCACAGCCCATGTGGCTACATGCTGCTCCCCTTTGTTAAGCAACTTTGGCACATTTATCCTTCTCTAGACACTGTCTCACGCCACTAATGCTTAATGCTCCTTGGTTCAGTAGCTGCATTCACACATGCATGTTAATTACTGATTGGCTGTCACGCCATAAGCATCTTTAGCTAAGGTGTGCCAAATTAGCAGTTCCCACTTGTGTGTGCTTGGCATTTGGTTTCATCTGGGCACAATGCTCCTTCTTCCTTGATGCATCTGTTTGAGGACAGCACATGGTCTGTCTCGTTCTGGGGACAGCACATGGTCTTCAGAGTAACTCTGTAAACTGCAGACCAGATTTTCCAATTCTCACAGGAGAATGTCATGGCCTCATTCAGCCAGGAATCCTTCTACATTTTAGTAGACCCATTTTCTGCAAGGCCAGAGGCTTTTCCTTTTCAGAAAAAAAACCCCAACCAAACAAACAAAAAAACCACCCAAAACAAAACAAAAAAACCAAACAACAACAACAACAAAAAAAAAAAGATCCTAAAGAATCACCTCAAGTAATAATAAAAGAAAAACTACTAATAATAGGGATTCCTTTTGGAATGTCATCAGATAGAGATTCTCATTTTAGAACTGAAACAGTACAAAAGTTATGTAAAACACTCCCTGTTAAATGGGACCTGCTGAGCCCACGGAGGTCAATCCCAGCAGCAAGGCTGACAGAACAAATCAGAGTCTAAAAGCAGAAATGAGTAAAAGTGGCCAGGAAAACTCACTGAAGTGGTACCAGTGCTTCTCCTTGCTCTCTTGAGGTCCAGAATTCCATTGGTTCTAAAGAAAAAAGTGAGCCCATGATAGGAAATGATAATTTCAGTCCCTTCTTATCATCTTTGTGGAAAGTGATCTCATCTTTCCACAAGTTTCTGCTGTGACCATCCCTGGTGATTCAGGCACATCCTTATCAACCTGGGAACTGTGTCTTATGCCAGAAAGCAGAGCAACAAGCCACTTAAAGAAAAGTGGAAAGGACCATTTGAAGTGTTCCTAAGCACTTCTGCAGCAATAAAAGGGGATGGGATCAGTACATTGATACACCTGCCCCCAAGGGAAGACAGCCCCAACACATAAGGGACTTGAGGGGGAAAATGTAGATGAGAATTTGAAGCCTCTATTTGTTAAAGCATGGAAATAAAACTTTCCAATGCAGTGTAGAGTGAGCTAGAAGAAATCCCATCAAGGGAAAGATATGTCATGAAGAGGTAACCATGAAAAGTCCTCAGGCTCAGCCCACCCTGGGCAGCAGCACTCTGGCACGCTCTGTCAAGCAGCAGCAGCCAGCAGGCCCAGGGGAGGCAGCCCAGCACAGTTCACCCCATGCCCCCCACGGCAGCGTCCCTGGGGCTGCTGCACTGCAGAGCTGGAGGAGCACCCCCTGAGCCAGGCAAAAATGGACCCAAGTCTCAGGGTTTAGGAGGTGACATTTTCTTGAACTTGGCTTGAAGGAGAACAGAAGGGCAACAACGTCTCAGGTGTTCAATCACAAAACACCCCAAGGGCTCTCAGGTACAGGGACTCAACATTGTTGGATTGGAGAAAATGGAGGAATTTGTAGAATGCTCTGCAAGGAAGAAAGGGGCATTCCCAGCCACCTTTGAGTGTTCCCAAATATTATCCTCCCTCAGACAATTTCATATCCTTTCCCAAAAGAAGATTATGGTCTTGTTGCTAACATGTCCTCTTTTTCAGCTGAATAAATAAATGGCAGGAAATTTAGGAAAAGAACTAGACATCAAAGTCCCCATAGGTCTGTGCAGGAATCAACATCTGTGTCTCTCTAGAAAGACAGGTTGTGACTGACTAGTTTGGAGAAATCTACGAAACTGATAGCGATCCTGAAGGGACACTGGAACGGAATTTCTCTTTTTAAACCTATTGTAGTACCTTGCCTCCAACACTTCTCCATGTCTTTTACAAAATCCTTACAGAGATCTGGATCTTCCCTGGCTCATGACAAGGTGAGGCCATGATCTCCAAGCAGTCCTGAGAGCTGCTTCAGCTGACAGCTCAGAGCAGCCCATGGGCACTCCTCTCCAACCCTCCAAAACAAGGTCATTTGGGGTGGAGGTTGTCCTCTATGCCTTCCACCCCTTAAGTCAAAGATCTTAAATTAACAAGAAAATCAGAAAACAGGCTTATTCTCATCATAAAGAAATTCCATTTGCTACAATATTTTCTTAAATTGTGCACAATTTCATAATAGAGGTACTGGGCTTCCATTCTCTACTGATAAGTTTCATTCAGTGGACAGAGTTAAGTCTTGAAGAGATTATCTGACCAGAAGAAAGACTCTCCAAAGATGATAAAACTGATGATAAGAGAAGGAGTTAACAGAAATGCAACTTTTTTATTGCTAAAGTTCAAGACTAAATTCTCTAATCTTAGACTAACTAATCCTACATTTTTAACAAATAATCATCTCCTTATTACTAACTTGAGGAAACGTAAAAACATAATTTTCTTTTAAAATAAAACAGCTGGAGCTCATAGATGTTCCTTTGCTGAAGCAGAAGACTGGTGCCAGGACTCCAGGACTTGCTGCTTGCCAAATTCAGATATTCATTGCTGAATGTGGGACAGCTTTTTGTGGAGCCACTGGTACCTGCTGTTCATCTCGGAGTAGCTGGGGCTATCCTATGAAGGAGAAATCAAAAGAAAATTAGTGTGTGCCAACATTTCTGCAGAGTTTAGAATTTCATGACCTTTCCTACAAAATAGCCTTGAGGCACACTCAGCTGGTCCAGTCTGGCTTTATTCATGTAAAACAGTAAAAATACACTCAGTTTATCTTTTGAGCTATTTTTCTCTGTGAGCCACCGCCCTTGAGGGAACTTTGCAAACTGAGGCTGTTATAATGCAGACCGAAAAACAAACTCTAGACAAGTCAGAAACGACAACAACAAAAACCCAAAGCACATCAGCTCCTCAGGACGCCAAAACTCATTAATGCTCAAAGCCACCGATGGGAGTCAAACTGTCCTCATTCCCGTCTCCCTGAAATCAGCAGGTGTGAGGTTTATCAAGCTGATGATACAAATCCAAGATGAAGTGGCAATGAGAATAATAGATGCCACTTCCCAGCACTCTCACACCAATGCTTCTGATCCTCTGGGCCTGAAGACCTGGATTGTTTGGGATGACAAAGTCTCCCTCCACATGGAAATGAACATTTCAAAGCATCCTGAAATGAATATTTACAAGCCACAAATCCCTAACAAGTTGAAATTCAGTACCAGGACAGACAACAACTTGTGCTAGGGATGCATCCCAGGCCAGATACACCAACCAACCTGTGTTAGACAGGTTTGAAAAGAAAACTACAGATGCCTTTCAACATTTTGAGAGGCACCAGAGAAGCAGTAGCCTGCACTACTGGCTTCTGCCCAGTGACATTTGCTGGCAAGAGCCCTGGCACAGGCCTCACTGCACTGCTGCCCTGCAGGGTCAGACCTGCCCTCAGCCTGGCACGGAGCATCCCTGGCTGTATCCAGTGTGAGCCGGGGCCCTGCCGCGCCTGCTCCAAAGGCCGCAGCTGCCCCAGAGCCCCAGAGCTGCAGGAGGCCTGGCTGCCCCTGCCAACATCACTGCCCTGACACAAGCTGCCAGCAATTTCCAGGGCTTTCTACCACACACACACTTCTCCCTCCTCTCCTGCAAATGCCATGAGGGGATGCAGCAGCACTGCTGCAGCTGATCCTGTGCAGCTGCACTGCAGGAAGGAAGGGCCCGTCCGGGCCTCACCCACCTCGGTGTTCATCTCAGCACTTCCCCCCACCTGGCCCATCTCCTCCTTTACCTTTCTATCTCCCTAGTTCACAATTACTTGTAAATAACATCTGTAGTATTAACTCTGAAATATGGTCTTGCTTGCACCAAAATTTGAACAGAGGCTTCTCTTAATAATTAAATTTTAGTCCATCATTGTCCACACTGGAGTTAGGAAAAGCAGCACATTAATACCTTCATTGAAATCCAAGGGACACTACTGCTTCAGCCTCCCCAGTTCTCTTCACATCTTTTTGGACATGCTAGTCCTCTACACATGAGTGCTGGCATTCTAGAACTCCAACATTTGTCTTTTTTTGAACCTAAAGGGTGCAGGGGAATGGATCCCAGACTTGGAGGCAGGGTGCTGGCTTTGACATCCCATTCCATGGGGATGGCTCTGACATCCCTGTAGAATGGGATGTCAAAGCCAGCACTCAGGAAGAAGAGCAGCCACCAGCTGCTGCCTGGATGTAACTGGGCTACTGCTCAGTTCTCTGCTTCTTGCTCCTCACAGGACTGATAAAGCCAGAAGCCCGAGGCCGTTTCTGCAACAAAAACAAAATAATTCATTCTTCTATGATCACAATCAGGTTTTGCTCTCCATTCTAAAAAAGAAGCATCTATGAATTGGCAACGTTTTAAAATGCACTATTTTAAATTAAAAATAACTGTCAAACCTGGAAGACCTGCAGGTAAATATCTGCTCTGCTGCATTCCTACTTTCTCATCTTAGCACTTAGCACATCCTTCTCCAAGTCTACTGCTAAAAGGCTTTGGGAAGTAGGCACTCCCTTCAGCAGCTCCAGCAAAGCCTCCCCAGAATGGGGATGCCAGGTAAGTTTTGACTAGGTCCCAATTACTGCTTGCACACACCAGGAAAAGACTCAGCTTTTGCTATCAAACACCCACATAATTTGTTACAGAGGAACATGGCTGTTTTAGAGTTTTATGCATTAAAAACAAGATTAATGCTTCACTATTACAACCCATGAGTACAGGTTGTTATGGTTGGTTGTGAATTCTCATCAGGATGAACACAGTCACCAGTCACATGTCCAGAAACTCTTGTGCATTTAGCTACAGCTGTCTTAAATCCAGCAGGCTTACCCACTCCGCAGACTCAAAAGCTGTTGGCTAACAAGTCTTTAAACTTGTACAAGAGAGTTTCACAAGTGGTTACCAAGGAGCCCTTGCTGTTGCTCAGGGCCCTTCAGTCATCTCTCAGCTCCTCCCAAGGAGCTTCTCAAAGGTGCTGCCTCACGAGCCACAACAGACGGCCACAAGCTCCCCACAGGCACAGCAAACCTCAGGGCCAGGGATGGAGTAGAACAGGACAGCCGTGCTGTGCCCAGGCAGAGGGAGGGAGGAGAGAAATTAAGGCAGAGGAGGGAGTGAGGGAATAGCACCATTCCGTAGGTGCTGTGTTTTGTCCAGCCATGTGGATAGTGCGGAGGTGGGGTCAACAATGAGAGTGACAGAGAGACAGAGGGAGAAGAGAGCAAGAGGGCCCCATCTGCCCCACCTGGTGCAGCCTCTTATGCACAGGAGATTTTTCATGCAGTTCTGTCACACAAGCAGAGCCAGCCCTTTGAGCCCTTGTCCAGGGAATGAGTTGAGGGTGGGGGCTGAGCTCAAGTCTCCAGGCAGAGCAGAAAGTTGGATCAGGACAATGCTGCTCCACCCCTGCTGGATCCTCTCTTCTTATCACAAGCTTGAGGTCACAGCAGTGTGTGGCAAAACATGCCCAGGCCTGGTCCTGCACATTCCCATCACAGCTTTTACATCACCAGCAAGTCTGCTAAAATGTAATACACAGTGCAGAATGTTAAAAATGCACAAAATACCTGAGCAGGTCTTGCTGGAGCATCTGTCTCAGAAGGCCTTGGAGATGTCGCTTGGCTGCTGCTGGTGGGGTTCTGAGATGGAGCTGATTTTCTATGGATGGTCCAAGAGTTCATGTTAAAAAGTCTAAATATCAACTGTCATAGTTCTTTCCTTGCAGGGAAAACAGACCTTCAGTGTCAGGACTCAAGGGAAAAACATGAAGCAGAGTTGAGGGAGCTTTAGGCAGGATATCATGAAAACATTCATGGCCCAGAGGGTGCTCGAGCACTGCAACAGGCTCCCCAGGCCAGTGGTCACTGCAGCAAGAGCTCAAGAACAGTTTGGACAACTCTCTTGGGCACAGGGTGTGATTCTCATGGTGTCTGTGCAGGGCCAGGAGTTGGATTCCATGACCCTGGTGGGCCTCTGCTGGTGCAGCATATTGTAAGAATCTAGGCTTTATTTCCAGGGCTTTTTTCTGAAAAGGCTCTTTTCCTTCCCCAAGAGACTGAACTTACCTAGAAAGTATTAACTTCAAACTCTTTCTTTCGATTTTACTGTAGCCAGCCAATCAGTCTGAAGGGTTTGAAATAGATGTTCCTTCAGACTGAAGGAATTCTCCTTTGCATTCAGGTTGGCTACCTACAGGCAGATGTTCAGGAAAACAAATCTTCATTACACCTATATGCAAACTACAGAAATCTAAAGGAGCTACTTCAGCTGGGATGGCAGAACATGGCTCTCATCATGTTGTGAATGTCTGCAGGGTGAAAAAGCTCTGCCACTGCCCTGGGCAAACACAGCAACAAACTTCACAGGTTCAGAGAATGAGTTCTTAAAAGTCATCCTGTGAACAACTGAAACTGTATCCACGTTGAATTTGAATCCTTTGCCTAGGCTCCAAAACTCTTTTTCTTAGCTAAAGAGGAAATAATCCTATTTAATATAATAATGCTTGCATAATTCAGCAACAGCTTAGGTGCATGGGGAATATTTAAAAATGAAAGAAGGAGCTACTGCATCTTTCCATGGGTGTGCCTCTGACGAAAGCCTATCAGAAAGAAATACCAGTGGAACTTATCTTGAAGGAGTATTGGAAAAGTCTCTAATTTGAACAGGTGAGGAAGTAGTAAAATTAGGAACAGCAAAACAGCATAATGGACGAATTGCTGGCACAAGCTCCATGATCTCACCTGCTGAAGGATCTTTCCAAGGGAGTCCTTGTCCTTTGGCCTGACTCCATCTCTCTGCAGCCGAGCAAGTAACTCTGGCTCCTTGTAATCCCTCAGAGCAAGCAGATGAATCACCCTGTCCCTGTAGGGTCGGCCGTAAACAGCAGCGCAGCCGCTCCAGTCGATGTCTGCAAGTCTCACAGGCACCATCCTCTTCTTCTCAGGCACAGGACCTGGATTGTTTTGTTGGGCTCCTCTGACCTCTGCTTCTTCTCCTAAAGTGAGGGAAAACCAGAAACAGAGAGTTCAAATTGCAGGTTTGCAGAAGGCAAGGTAGTTGATTCCAAAGGATGCACCAAGAATGTTGAACCTCTATTGGTTGGGCATTTACAAATCTAAAAGAATCCAAATAGTAAAGCATTAAAAAGAAACAGTTAGTAAAATGCCTGGTAAAGGAGTGATACTGGATGGGAGGTTTTCATGAAAAATTCTTTTTATGCATGGTGCTTTTATATGATTTCCCCAGTTTGTAAGCTCAAGCATTGGCTATGTCAAGAATGGCATGGACAGTGGGAATATGTGCACTCTCAGCAAGTTTGCCAGCACCAGAGGCATGGGATGCCATCCACAGGGACTGGGACAAGCTTGGGAACTGGGGCCCTGGGAACCTCATGGGATTCAACAAGGCCAAGTGCCAAGTGCTGCATCTCTGGGGTTGGGACATGCCCGAGGCAATATGCACCGAGGCATACCTGGGGATGAAGGTGGGGAGGACTTGGAGGTGCTGGTGGATGAAAGGCTGGATATGAGCAAGAAACCATATAGATATCCAGTAAAAAAATGAAATGGAAGCATATCTGAAAGGGGTCCATCACTTTAATACCCTTTGAACTTGGATTGTGTGACTCCTTTTCTGCCTGGGTCCTGAGCTCTCTGCTCTTCTCTTTGGCTTTGATCATGGCAAGCATTTCACAAAAATCCAAAGGATGGGATTTTTTTTACCCTGTCTTGTTCTGTTTACTCACCCTTGGACTTGAGAGTCTTCCCCTGCACCCTGGCAGACACTGGCAATCCAGAATGTGTCTGAACCTTATTTTTCTGTTGTTCTTCAGGGGTGGAAGTGGAAATGGATCTGACATTTGTAGACATGTTCAAAATTGAACAGGATGTGGAAGGCAGGTCCAAGAAAGAAGGAGAGTGGCCACCAGCTGCTGGCTGGACATCACTGGGCTCTTGGTCAATCCTCTGCTTCTTGCCCATCACAGGATTGAGAAAGTCAGAAGCCAGAGGCCGTTTCTGCAAAGATGATCCTGATTAGTTTTGCTCCCATTCTGGAAAAGCAGCATTTCTGAACTGGCAATGGTTCTGTAAAAGAACTGCGTGCCTTTTTGGGAATGACTGGTTTGTGTTGATTATGGAGCCCCAGTTAGGGACTGTTGGAAAAGCCTTTGTATGAACCATGAAAGGAATCCATGGAGGTTGTTACACTGGACTCTGGAATGTCCAACAGCCTTTCCATATCTTTTAAAGGTTATTGATGACAACCCCTACTCTGGAGATACCAGATTTGATGGAACCCTTTGCACTGTTCATCCATGAGTGCCTTTGCCCTGCACAGTAGCCCCATATTTAGCTCAAAGAATGGGAACGAAGGAAGGAACCCTGTGGTATTTTGAGTGTATTTCTCAAAAAATAACTAAAAAATGTACTCAAGGCATGGTCAATGCACCTCAGGGCAGGAACCACCATGGTCCTGATTGATAGAATATACTTGAAAATAAATGGGAAAGAAAAGTGTCAGTTTATGTGCCCAACATGGTTATGTCTGGTTCAGCACAAAAAGGAGGTCACTGGTTATCCCTGAACAGAACCTTAAAGTAACAGGTGGTGCTCCTGGAACGAAAGACGTGGTGCTAAAGACAGCTACTGCCTTGAACCCTGAGTAAAGGTTACAAATTGCTGGATTTGTTACAAGAATGCTAATTGATTTGATATCCAGCAATCTGGCATATCATCAATCAATCAGAAAAAGGAGTGTAAGAATGGGAGAAGACTAGAAGTCCCCACTGTAGGTGGGACTGGCTTTCCTCATGGCTACCAGACCTTTAAAGGCTTACAGAAGTATTTATAGCCCGTGCTGGAATTATTGCTGTTTGCATTTTTTTTTCTGTGTGATAATTCATTGTATGTCAGCTTTCATGAGATGTTTTGCAAATATTTATAATAACAAATATTATTATCCTAGAAAAGAAAATTAGTTTTAGAAGTGAGACTTCCAAGACAAATCTTGAAAGGATCTGTGTGAGGATCTATGTTGCAAATAGTTTAGGAGGAAGGAGTGGGTAGTGGAACTCTGAAAGCTCTGAAACCCTCTATGTCCCAAGCCAAGCCAGAGCAATACAGTTTCCTCAAGAACACATTCTGCAGCTCAGATAACCAAGATGAAAATGACTACTATATGGAAGACCACAATGAAAGGTCAACAAAAGTCCAAAAGCTCAGTGAACACCCAGGGTCTCTAAAGATCCCCAGCAGACCCTCAGAAACTAACTGTGCAGACTCCAGCAATTTATACATATTTAATGATTTCTGAGAAACAGAATGCCTGTGTGCTGCATGCTCCAGTAAAGCACAGCAAGCTCACCCCAAAGTGTGCGTGTCCCCGCGGTGCCTGTGCCCCAGCAGCAGGTGTCACTTGGGGTCTGCCCGGTGTCTGCGTCTCTCTGCTCCCCCAGGGTTTCCCTGGCTCAGGAGATCCCCTGTTCTCCACACCTGACTGCTCCACTCTCGGCTGTGCCTCTCAGAAACAGGGCTCCTATTGCATGAGTGAATGCCTTGAGAGCCAGCCCCTCAAACACCTTCTTTGTCCTTGCTGCACATGTGCCTAGAGCGACATGTGGGTCACCTTCCTGCCAGTTCAGGATGTGCAGAACTGTACTTAAGTGCTACTTCTGTTCAAAGTTTTCTGGAGGCAAAAAGGGAGCTGGGGCAGGGGCAGAGGGGCTGATGTCAGTAAGTGAGAGGTTGTCCTCAAGTCCCTTTTGCCGGGGCAGATGCCATGGGGGTCTGTCACCCAGAGCAAGAGCCAGGACCCGCAGGAAGGATCCTGTGTCCTGGATCCGGCCAGGAGGGTGATCTTTGCAGCAGCTCAGAGGAGCACGGCCAGGACCTTGGGGTAACTGGATACCACCTGCCACGTGGCAGGGGCAAATGGAAGGGTTTGTTCTTCCTCCACCTGTGTGCTGTAAGTCACGGGCTGTGCCAAGTTCTGTGTGGAGAACGATCACGTGTGACTCATTCGCCTCTTGTACACTCTCCTTTTAGTGCTGTTATTACCGTCTGTGTTCTTTTTTCACTGCTGTTTCTAGTAAATTGTTCTTATCTCAACCCGTGATCTTTACCCATTTGTGCTCTTCTCTCCATCCTGCCACAGGGAAAGTGGTGGGGAAGTCAGTGAGGGGCATGTGCTCTGAGGAGTATCAGCGTGAGCACTCAACTAGGGAATACCATTCCTACACTGCAACAATGTGGAAAACTCAGTTTCCTAAGGTACTTTCCTTGGCTAGTCCTACAGGAAAATCAGCCTGCTGAAAAGCAACTGCTGTCATTGAACTGAAAGCCTGCTAGGTGACACCTGTTTTAAAGCACAGATTTAATAAAGTTACACAGGAAGCAAAAATTAAATATTGCCAAATCGTCTTTATAATAATATTTTAAATTATTTTGAAATCCAAGATGGGAGAAACTCCTGTGAATTTTTCCAATGCCACAGTGGCAAATAATACAAAGAATGTAAAGCAAATTACAACTGAATATTTTCAGCCCCTAAAAAAAAGTTAAGCAAAATAGCAGAAAGAGCTACATTTCAGCTGCATTTCCAAAGCAGATGGTTGACTTTAATGCTTAAGGCTACAGAAGGGGAAATGAGAGAATCTGTGTGTTGAAAAAAAAAAAAAACAAACCATAATGGAACTGTGCAAATGCATTCTGCTCCTCCCTGAAACGGAAATTGTCATATTCAAAATATCACTGAAAGTTGAGGCCAAAATTTCAAGCGACTTGATGTCAATCAGCTGTGTTAAATCTTTGAAGAGAGCATTGCTGCTCTGGCTTCACAGGCGCCTGAATGAATGATGAACAGAAGATCTGTACATTCCAAATGATACTGTCTTGGATAAGTCAGATTTTCCAAAGATTCAACAAACAGGTTTGGGTTTGGTTTATTTTCTCCCTCTAAAAAGACCTAAAAGAGTTCATGCGCTCGCTTAGTCAGGTCAAGGTTCTGAAGGGTCACTCGGCCAGTATTGAGGTCACAGACAGCAGATTCCAGAAAGATGTCCTTGATTTTCAGACTTTTCACAGACAAAATACCATGAAAGAAAAAATTGAAATCAATTGAATTCAGACACTGCTTTGCTCTCCATGAAACCACAAACCCACACTCTACCCTTCTCATCAATACAAACACAGAAACACTGGCAGCCTTGGTTGGCAGAAGATGGAAAACTGTCATTTCCAGACACTCACTGAGAGCAGTCAATGTGAAAGCCCCGCCCTGGGTTTCACAGCCACTCCCCTCCTGTGCCCATCCCTTCAGGGCAGGCCCAGCATCAGGACGAGCTGTGGAAAGAGCTGGTGACAGTGGCAGGTCCCTGTGCCCAGGGCAGAAGGCACAGCACCTCTGCTCCTGGCTGGAACAGGGGCCACTTGCCCAGCTAGACCTGGTGTCCCAAAAAGAGGAGGGGCCCTGGCCCCAGGGCTCTCCCCAGTCCTGAAAGAGGCCAAGCCACCAGCAGCTCTAGCAGGGCTCTTGCAACTCTTTACTCAAGGAAAAGGAAATCAATTGTTATTTCCCTCACACACTCCCTAGACACTGCTTTCTCTCCCTCCTAATGCCCTTCCCCTTCCCCTTGTGCCCCCCCGTGGGTGACACTCCTGTGCTGGGGGCACAGCCAAGGGCCCCTGCAGTCTGAGGGCCATGGCAGCAGTGCTGCCTCTTCCCACAGGAAATCCTTCTGCAGCTGCCACACCTGCAGCATATCAGATGCCAAAGGCAGAGCGGGCAGCAGGAGCAGCTGCTCTCTCACAGGACCATGTCCTCAATCTTCCTATCCAAACATCTGGATACACAGTGACTCCACAGCCCGAGGTAATCCAATCGGGGGCACTCCCCTCTGATGTTCCAGCCCAGAAGGTAGAACTAATTTCAGTCACCCGAGCTTTGGAACTGAGTAGAGCAAAATGAGTTAACATTTGAACTGATTCATTATACACCTTTGGAGTGCTACGGGCACATGGTATTTCTGGAAAGAAAGGGACCTTTTGACCTCTCAAGGCACATCAATCAAAAATGGAAAACAAATCTCGGGTACACTTGAAAGTGTCCAGAAACCAGAGGAAATTGCCATCAGGCATTGCAGAGCACACCAAGTGGATAAGACCAAACTGGAATTGGGGAAACATTTAGCCAACGAGGCTGCAGAAAAAGACATGTTAGAAAACAAAGCTTTATCTTTAATACCCTTGCCAGAGATACCTCTCCCAGTAGAAAAACCAGAGTATAATGCTAGAAACTGTCAATTAATTGAAACTGTAGAAGGGTGATTTGATCCACAAGGCTGGGCAGTTATCCCAGCTGGGCAAAGAGTAGTCCCAGAATCACTCTTGTGTGAAAAAATGGATTGCAAACACAAAGCCACTCGTTGGAGTACTGAAAAACTTTGGAAACATTTGCAAAAAACTTTAGCTGGGTCTGAAATGGCTCAGATTGTACAACCAAGACTCTAAAATGTATAGTTTGTAAAAGAGACAACTGTAGCACAGCTCATAATGTAGTGCTAAGAGCCATAAAATCTGGAGGTGTTCCAAGGGAATAGTGCCTGATGGATTTCACTGAATTTCCCAGAAAATGGGGGTATCAATCCCTCCTAGTTCTGGTGGATACCTTTTCTGGGTGGCCAGAAGACTTCCCTTGTCATATCAACCAGTCTAGGGAAGTGGCTGAAATACTGTTGAATCAAATAATACCTAGATTTGGGGTACCTTTGGGAATGTCATCAGATAGAGGTTCCCACTTTCTTGCAGAAGGGGTACAAGAGGTTAGGAAAGCCTTGGGAATAGCTTGGGGTCTTCATGCTCCTTACAGACCGCAAGCTAGTGGCAAAGGAGAGAGAATGAATTACATAATCCAACTGAACTTGGGTAAAATATGTCAGAAAACCTCCTTGACATGGTTCAAGCCTTACCCATGGCTCTGCTTTGAATCAGACATGGGGCACCAGCAAAATCTGGCCCTGTAAGCTGCTGTATGGTTGACCCTACCAAGTACCACACATTTCAGGAAACACACACATATAAGGAGAGGCTGATTTGAATAATTACCTCATTTCTCTTAGCAAAACTTTACAGGACTTACAGCGAGCAGTGGCGATCTCCAGACCAACAGGACTGGACATAGCAGTGCACAAGTTCCAACCAAGAGCTTGGGTGTACTTGAAAGGCTGGGGAAACTGCTCTGCTGCAGCCAAAGCAGGACCTTCCCAAGTTCTGCAGACAATATTGCTGCATTGAAACAGACAGGGTAAAATCCTGGATACATTATTCTGGAATAAAAAGAGCCAAAGCCTCTTAGCTCAAGACAACATCTTGGGATTTGAAGAAACCTTTGTAAAAATCTTTGTGCTTTGTAACATCAGCTGAGCCTGCCCCCAGCCGGGCTGATGGGACCCTGTCAGCAAAGGAAGGGCAGGAAGCCTGGAGAGGAGGCAGCGGTGCTTGAGGAGGCTCTGTGCCCTGCCAGCTCAGCACAGGACTGGGAATCCAACCACCTGACTCCTGCACTCCGTGGGAGCATTCCCTTCCTGGCCAGGCTGCGCTGAAGCTGTGCTGTGCCCGGCGCTGTGCATTGCCCTGGCGCTGTGCGTGCCGCACGGACAGTCCCGTTTGTGGCTCCGCACTGCCCGAGGCTCTCCCCCCTCACACAGGGGCCCCGCCCCGCCCCGGGCGCCCCCTGGCGGCTGCCCGGCCCCGCCCGCCCCGCGCAGGCGCGCTCCCTGCCCATGGCGCCGCCCAGCGGCAGCCGCCCCTCCCTGCAGGCCCGGGCCGGGATCGGGCCCTGCTGCTCGTGCTGTCCCTCGGCTCCCTTCTTTCCAGAGAGAGGAAGGCTCCAAAGGAAGCGTTTGCCAGCTGTGGCCCTCTGCTTTACTCTGTGGGGCCGAACGTCTCCCCTGAAGGTGGCCCTGGTGCGTCCATGAGTGCTGGTGCAGGAAAAGGCCCCTTCCTTCTGCCGCCAGCTGTCATCAGTGGCTCAAAAGCAGCGCCCAGCTCTGGAAGGAGAAACAGCCCGTGGCACAGTGGTGCCATCCCTGCCCAGACGGGGCTTTCTGCCACAGCAGCAGCAGCAGCATCAGGGCTTGCCTTGGCTTCACCTGGAAAGCCAGAAGCGTCTGTAAGTCAGCAGGTTGCCAGGCTGCATCAGCTCCTGGTGGGGGTGAATCCTGCTAGCTCTGACCATTTCCAAAAGGTTATAAAGGCAGCAGTACAGACATATATGCAGAGCAACCAGCGTTGCATAAATGTGTAAAACTGTGTGGGTTTTGTGGCATTCTTAGGGCTGTCTTGCTGACAGTGCCTCCTGTACAGCTTGTGTGCCATGCCATTGCTGGGCCAGCCTTGTCCCCAAGCTGTCACCCCCAGCCTCGTTCTCTGGCTGCTGTTGCATCTCAAAGCACAGTTGCCCAATTGCTGAGTTCCAGCTCTCAGGCTGGAGCACCAACCCATGCTGTTGCATGTGAACCAATGGTCTGTGTCCACTTCATTGTGCTGGCAGAAGCCACTTTTGCTGAGACACAGGACATAGAAAGTAAGTAGAGGAAAAAAATCAGTTGGAAACTCTTGTATGGAAAATCAAGGCGACTGACATTGTGGAGAGGGAGAGAGAAGGATTCATCTGACTCCACCTTATCAGAAGGCTAAATAATTACTTTCTTATACCATACTATAACATTGCATCTAAACTGAATCTGCCACACACTCACCCTTGCTCACAGCTGCACAAAACTGCATCCACTCTGATTCTCTCGTGTCTGTCTCGTGGCAGTCCCAACACACACATTCTCCTGGCCCTGATAGGCCAAGGGAACAAAACATCCTCACTTTGGGGAAACAATCTCCATATTGCATTCTACTTTGGCACAACACAGTCATAAGAATTGTGTTTTCTCTTTCTCTGATGTTCAGAAAATGTGAAACCCAGAAATATTCCTGGGAAGAATTGTGCCTTGCTTTTCTCTGTGAAGAGAATGTGGAAACACTCTTGGGCTGGGGCCAGGCTGCTGGAGCTTTCTGTTGCTTTCCTTTGAGGAAACAGCAGTGTTTTGTGAATGGTGGGCAGAAAACGGTATGCCTGGCTCTGGGGACTGTTTTGTAAGCAGTGCATGTTTGAAACTGTTCCCTGATGTCTAGCCTGGAGGAATTTAGGGTCACCCAGCAACATATAAAAGCTTCAGGATTATGACACCAGTAAGGCACAAATGTGGGGTGTGCAGATCCACAGGCATTCCTCATCTAATCAGACATTTCTTGAGAATTATCATGACTTTCCATGTGACACGCAGAGGGAATTTGCATCAGGACAATATGCAGCCTCCCAGCTGTCACATGTGGTGTCTGACCAGCTGCTCTCTCCACTCCACTTGCTGGGCTCATGCCAGAGGTGGTCCTGGAGCTGGGAAACACCTGGACTTGTGTAGAGCCCTTCCAAAATGCTGCCATGGCTGCAAGAGCAGGCAAACAGCAAAAGCCCAGATCTTTCTCCATTCCTTTAGTTTTTAACTGAGACCTGGTGGTTTTTCCAGGCACTTTCTGTTCGTGCTCATGAAGTTATTTTTAGGAGGGAGAAAAAAAATTGGTTCCAAGGGCAGAGGAGAGGAGGGGGAAGGAAGCTTCTGAACTTTGGAAAGCTTGTGGTTGCTCTGTTTTCCTGAGCCTGCCTTGCTAAGGTGTGCCCACCAGCTGAGCTATTTGGTCTCTGCCTCATAACTCCCTTTTAGGTGGGACTTGCCCATTTTGGTGGTTTTCCTCCCCCCACCAGCTTCTACATTGTCCCACATTGGGATTTAAGGTTCTTTTCCTTCTTTCTGTGTGTCCATTGGAGTCAGATCCCTGTGACTGCCAGATGCATACTGCAGGGAAGCTGCCAGAAGTGAGGCACAGGCCCCAAAGGCTTCTTTGAGGTGCTGTAATTGTGCATCAGCAGTGTGCTGTGTGTGCAGCAGGTTGGTTACTTGGCTTTTTCTCCCCACTTAGGTGTCATTGTTCCTTCAGCAAGCCCTACAGTTTGCTGGTTGATGTTAGCCATGCAGCAAGTGGGTGGGAATGACAGGCATTCCAGTTGAGGGAACTCTCCAGGATATTAGCAAAGCACAATTTCATCCACAGCATTTAACCAAGAGTTCTTGGTTTTAGTCAGAAGCACTGCTGGGCAAAAGGGCACATTGCCTTTGGTTTCCTGACATGCTGGCTCTTTCTGAGTGTTCAGCTTGGCGAACAGGGTGAATGGGCTTGGTGCCTGTTCTGTGTTACTCTGGGATCCTTTGAGCTGTGGGTTATGGACTGCAGGGGGGTTTTGTGCTCCTTTGGGGCAGAGGAGAACTTTCGGGGCTTTTGTTTTGCATTAGCTGTAGGGAAGGTTTGGTTGCCATACATGAACTCACAGAGCAAGCCAGAGCGGCTGCTATTGTGATGTCAGCAGAGGGCTGCCACGTCACAGCATTGTCAGCAGGAGGTTTTCCTGGTGCCCACAAGGCCTCAGCGTCCAGAGCAGCTCTTGGTGTGCTCCTTGCAGGAGGATCACCTCGTCTGAGCTGTTCTCAGATTACAGACAGTGTTGTTTTGTCTCTGTATTTGCTTGCACAGTCCTTGGACTGGTGCAAGTGTCCTGTTTTTCCCCTTTTTACTTGCACAGTCTCAGGACTTGTGCAAGTGTCCTGTTTTACCCCTTTTTTACTTGCACAGTCTCAGGACTTGTGCAAGTGTCCTGTTTTTCTCCTTTTTACTTGCACAGTCTCAGGACTTGTGCAAGTGTCCTGTTTTACCCCTTGTTACTTGCACAGTCTCAGGACTTGTGCAAGTGTCCTGTTTTTCCCCTTTTTACTTGCACAGTCTCAGGACTTGTGCAAGTGTCCTGTTTTTCCCCTTTTTACTTGCACAGTCTCAGGACTTGTGCAAGTGTCCTGTTTTACCCGTTTTTTACTTGCACAGTCTCAGGACTTGTGCAAGTGTCCTGTTTTCCCCCTTTTTACTTGCACAGTCTCAGGACTTGTGCAAGTGTCCTGTTTTTCTCCTTTTTACTTGCACAGTCTCAGGACTTGTGCAAGTGTCCTGTTTTCCCCCTTTTTACTTGCACAGTCCCGGGACTTGTGCAAGTGGGGTTTTTTTCCATTGTTGTTTCCTGGCCTACGGACTCGAGCAGCCCTGCTCAAAGGATGGAGCGAGTCCGTAGAGCAGTCAGAAGCGCCTTTTCATTGGCGGCTTCTCGGAAAGCTTTTCTTCATTTGGCTGGTAAATAGAAGTTGTTTTTCCCCTTGGGGCAGCACGTTGGAACAAAAATGGCATAAAGATGCCATTTGTTTGGTAAAGCTCCTGTCAAGAGCTTCCGCTGGAGACGGGGGTGTCTCTTGCCCAGCAGGGTGTAGGAACCTCCAAAATGCAGACTGGGAGAGCTTTGCAGGCATCCTCCTAAAAACTATGCAGGTCTCTCCAGAACTGAGGAAAAGCATCTTTTGATTGCATTCCATCCTTCAAGGATGTGCCTGTGTAACTGGACCCCCTCTGTGTGCTCCAAGAGCCATTGGCTCTGTGCTGAAGGGCAAACTGCCGAGCACTTGGTGTGTGCTCCTGAAGCCCAGAGCTGGGCCTGTGCTGTGTCCCAACAGAACTGCAAGTGCTGAGAGGGGTTTGGTGGAAGGTTTTGTAGGGAATTGTTTACGGCAAGCACATGGCACATGCTACATGCAATTTACAAAAAGAAAAAGCAAGTCCAGGAAAGAGAGGAGAAAAAAGCTGCTTTAGCTGCAGGCTCGAAAATGAGCTCCAATGTAGGCACTGCCTGCTAAGGAACAATTTGCATCTTCACGGCCAAGTTTCTAGTTCCTTAGTGGCAATGCCGAGCAAAAGGTAGACACAGCCTAGGGTATTGGCCTGCAGTCTTGCTTGCTGTGTTAAAGAAGTGTTGCTCCTGGAGGGATGTTGTGAAAGGAGAATGCTCTCTGCTTGGGTGGGCTTGTTCTGTGGGATTCCTCAGCACAAACAGTTTTCTAACAGCACCTGGTTCATTTTCCCTTGCCCCCGGCAGCTCGCCTCAGAGGTGGAAGGAGTCAAGCGCGCGCTTCGGTGAGTGGGACGGGCACCCTTGACATTCCTGGTGTCTGAGGAGTGTGGAGAAAGCTGTGGGCTTGGCCTGTTGCAGTACAGTGTCAGCCTGGCAAGCTGAAAGAAAGTCCACATCAGCATCTGCATGAACACTACTAGAAGGATTCCATCCCTTTCCTCCTTTTCCACTGAGGAGGTTTTAACTAATGAAAGTCAAGCTTTGCAGACAGGAGGCTGCATGCTGATTGTAGCCAGCCTGAAATATCTCCTGCAGAAGCATGCACAATCCCGTTTAAACATTAGACTTATCAGCCCTTTTTAATTGAGTTTTAATGCCTGAGTATCTCACTTTTATCCAAATTCATGACTTGTGCTTAGGACAGCTGGGAATAGAGCTCAGAAGAAATCAGGTTCTAAATGACAGGTGACTCCCTGTCCCTCACACTGCTGCCTGTCTGCAGAGCACCACAGCAGCAGCAGAACCTCCTCTGGCTCGCTCTCTGCCTCCAGAGGCTAAAGGGGACACAAAGGACAACAAACCTCTAGGTGTTGTCAGTCCAGGGCCTGAGCATCCTGCAGCAATCAGTGGCAGCTTTGGTTGGTTGAGTGCAAAGCTTTGGGGCAGTGCAGAGCTGCAAGTTTCCGAGCAGGCAGCCCTTGCCCTTTGTGGCTGAGGATGCTGGGGGCTGGAGTCCTGCCATGACCTCACTCTTCAGCCCAGCCACTGACCCGTGGGAAATGGCATCTGAAAATTGACATGCAGGCATCGTTTTCCTGGCATTCTCACAGGGACTGTGAACTTGCCTTGGTGTCAGAGAAGCGGTAGCATGATGTCCTTTAGTGCTACTGGTGTGGAAGTCAGCCCCTTTGTGCACAGAGCCTGTGCAGGCTCCCTGCTGTCAGCAGAGAGAGGTCCCCAGGTGCAGTTCACAGCCTTGTGGGGTGCCGAGGAGCTGCTGTTGCCTGCAGGGACCCACCCCTCTCCACGCCCTATCTAGGTACCTACAGGCACTGCTTCGACTGCCCCCTTAACTTTGACATGACCCAAGTGTGTTGAGGAGACTCCTGAGCAGCTCTGCATGGCAGAGACAAAATCTGTCTGTGAAGGGCTGGAATGCAGTTCCTGTTGGCTGCTCTTGAAGGCCTGAAATCCTGAGGGGAAGCCAGTTGAGCAGAGCTGAGCAGGGAAATGTTCCCTGCTTCTACTCAGATACTCCCTGAACAACTCCAGGGTTAGTTGGGACATAAACACCACATGAACACCACATAAACAGCCCCACACAACAGCTTTTGCCTTCAGGTGAGCTGCTGCTTGCTGCTTCTGCCAGCTCTCAGGAGCCAACTTCCCTGCTCCTGATTGCTTGTTTGTGCTTTTTCCCTGCCTATTCCTTGCAGGTTCCGCTAGGAGAGGATCTTGCCAGTCAGGACTCCTGGGCCCAGGCAGGAAAGGCGGAGCGGCAGGAGAGCACGGACGGAGTGCACGGCGCCCAGGAGTTCAGGTGTGTGTTGAGCTTTCTCGCTTTCTCTGAGCAGGGGTGGGCGTTGCTGGGCTTTAGGAGGCCCAGTGTCAAAGGACAAATTTGGCTTTCTCCTTGTTGGACTTGCTGAGCACAGACGGGGGAAGGCAGCCCAGGGCAGGTGTGGCTGCTGAGCAACCTAGAGCACAGATGCCTCCTGGGACTCACTCCTTAAACCTTGACAAAAAGCATTCCAAACTAGACCAGAGTAAAAGCAAGGGAGGCTCAGGCTGGGCTTAAGGAGAGCAAAGCATTGACCTGCAAAGGCAGTCATGCAGCATAACAAGTGTCTCAGAGAGCTTGTGTAGATTGCACCCCTGGAAATTCAGAACCCCAGCTGGATGGGGCCTTGAGCAGCCTGTCCAGATGCTGACCCCAAGTACTTGGAACTGAAGACTGGGCTAGAGGCTTCCTGGCATCTCTGCCAGCCTAACCATCCTTTGATAACTGGATTGGAAAATCATCCCCACCTCCTCCCCAAGCTATGGCTTGCAGGCTCTTTCCTTGTTTCACTAGTGAAAGCAAGAGTAATTGTGGCAGTACTCATCTCGACTTAGCAAGCATGTCTTAGCCAAAGAAGAACTTTTGCAAGTCCAGTATCCACCGTAATCAGAAAGGAGTGTAAGAGCTAGCAGGCAGGAAGCTGTTACTCAACTGAGAGTACCTGAGCTTTCTGGAAGTGTTCTGTGGCTTCTGGAAGCTTGTTTGACTTCCTCAGTGGTGACTTTCACCTACATGAACAACAAAGAGAGATGCTGGTCTAGGGAGGGAATTGCAGCATTCACTTGAGGGGGAAGTAGAGGGCTGTTGGAAGCCCCTGAGACTGCCTTGTGTGGGACATGGTATGCAGTCCTGGTCTTGCAAGGAGACTGTGTTGCAATTAAAGGCTTGTTTGTCTGTCTGCTTGCCGTAGGTGGAAGGAGTTGGCTGCATTTGAGAGAAAGCGCCACTCCTCACTGGAGAGGGTGTCTGAAGTGGCGGCAGCGACAGCGGAGGAATGGCAGCCTCAGAGGGATCTGCTGAAGGAAGCTGTTCCTCTGGCAGTGCCAAAGGTATGCTCACCTTGTTCCTAGGCAGCACTTGTGGGAGAGGGATTTGTCCTAGCAAGACCCCCCCGAATGCTGCTTCTGGCAGCAAGCTGAGACCGAGCCTGTGTTGTTGTTGTTGTTCCTCTTGAAAAATGGTGCCCCTCCACTGCCAGGTTTTCCGGCGGCAGCGGCCAGCCCACAGGGGCCTGGAGAAGCTGCTGCAGGAGTTCTCCCGCCAAGGGCACACCCTGTCCCAGGTGTGCAGAGAGAAGGCGGTGATGGCACAGGAGAACGCTGCCCTGGAAGCCCGACTGGCAGCCACGGAGCGGGACCTGCGAGGCCTTTCAGAGCAGCTGGCAGAGGCCAGGTAAAGGCAGGGAGGAGACCCTGGGTGGGACATTACTGAAGGTCTGTAGTTACAAAGGTGGTGAGCATTATGTCAGGATTTACTGCCTGCTCTGTGCTCTCCAGATGTTTGTCGGACAGAGAAACAAAGAGATACAAGCAAAAAGAGAAGGATACTGTGATGTGAATCTTACTTTTCTGCCAGCTCAAGCTCTCAAAGCATTTTTTGGGTGCCTGCTTGGGACCCCTTGCACATTCCTGTGACAAGTGCAAAGCAAGCCAACTTGGCACTGAATTGAGGACCAGGGACACTGTGCAGATGTTTGCTGAAACCAGAAGTTTCCCTCTGGTTTTGCTTTCTCCTTCAGTGCATCTGACCATCAATCTTTGCTTGCCAAGTTGTTTGACATGGGGTTTTTGGAATTCAAGGCTCTTAGATGTGAATGTTGTGAATAGGGTGCTGACGCTTCAGGTGAAGCTGGAGGGTCATGCTGAAAATCTTGAGAGCCTGCAGAGCTGACTCCTGTGAAGGATGGTGCAGAACCTAGAACTGCTTACAAAGAGCAGCAGCAGCAGAAGGGAAAGGTCTTGTGACTTCTTGACAGTGTCTGGGGATTCTTGCTGCGCACTGATTCTTTCCCACTTGTCCAGCCACCTCTGTAACCTGTCAAGGATCTTTTTGGCTGGTCCTTTTTCCTTTTTAAAGAGTGCCCAGATATTTGGGCACTGCTGGCTTAGTTAGCCAAACATAAAGGTAGCAAGTGGTCTTGTTCATCCAATTCCAGTAATTTAATTGGCCGGATATCTGTCCCTCCTCCTAGTGAGTTCTTGTGCAGATAGAAACCTACTTCTGGTTTCCTACTCATGCTGCTAGAAGTCAAAGGTTTTGCTATATGGTTTGGTGAATGCCTTTAGTCCCTTTTACTTAGAGAGTGCCTGGCCAACAAAGTACCTATACATCCACTATGAATGGCATGAAGCATTGAGGAGTCAGCCAGAAGAGCCCTGTTCTGTCCTGCACCTGCAGAGTGACTTGGAAGTGCTGATGAGCTCAGGGCTGTGAGCAGAGGCTGGGCTTTTGTCCCTTTGCAGATACTTGGTGGGCACACCCGTGTGTGATAGGTCAGGCAACAGCAATTTCAGCTTTGGCTGCTGAGACCAAACTGAGCTGGGCTAGGTCATGAGGAAAGGCTGCCCAGTCACCTGGAGGGGCCTGCTTTGCTATGTAAAGTGGCAAAATAGTCCTGCTGTATCTGAGTTTCCATGCAAGCCATTTTCCATACTAAGGTGTAGGGATCTTAAGGCACATCTTACTGGAGAAGCTGCCCCTGTGTGCCAGGAGCAATTGCTCTTCATCTTCACGCCTTGTAGGTCAGAGAAGGAGAGCCTGCAAAGCAGCCTGCTGGAGGCACAGCAGCACATATGGGAGCTGGAGATGGCCAGGAGCCGTGTGGAAGCCCAAGTGTGCAGGGCCAGGCAGGCCAAGGAGGCGATACTGGGTGAGAGCCTGGTGTGCTTTGTTTCTGCTGATGGCCCTGCCCAGTGCAGTGGCTGCCAAGGCAGCTCTGTGCCCAGGGCTTCTGAGCAGTGAAGCAGCTGAGGGCAGGTCCCTCCTTGCCTGAAACTGGAAGGGCTTAAGGCCAGCAGATTGCTCTGCTTGTGGAGTGTCTGACTGCTGCTGTGTGTAATGTTTGCAGAGGATGTGAGGGGCCTTCGTCGTGAGCTGCTGGCTGTAAGAGCTCTCAGCCAGCAGCAATGTGAAGACATGGCTGAACAGCTCCGCTGGGCACAAGAGCAGTGCTGCAAGGCTCTGAGACTCTGGCACTCTGCCCAGGAAGAGGAAAAAACGAATCTCATGCAAGAACTGGTAAGAAACAAGAGGCCCCTGAAGATTTCAGGCAGGTTTGGTGGCCTGGCTAAGCAGAAGAGCAGCCTGAGTATGTGACATGGCCACAAGCATCTGCTGTAGGCCAGACGTTGCTGGGCCAGGCAGCAGGGGCCTTCAAGGGCTCATACTTGAAGGCCTGTGAAGAGCCAGAGGACAATGCAGGGACAGAATATGCATGCACAGGTTGAGGATGGGCATCAGCCAAGTTCCCCAAGAGGCTGGGTGATCGCCACCCAAAGCATGGCAGCGAAGGGGCAGGATCTTCCCCACAGCCTTGTGCCATGCAGCAGGCGGCTGCTGACCTTGCTGCCAACTGCAGTCCCAGCAACTGGGTTCCTTGCTTTCAGTCCTCCCATGGTGGACAGATGTCTTTGGGCCTGAATCATATGCAAGAGGCCCCGTGTTGCTGGTATTTCAGCTGGTGGCCTGCCTTGTGACTGGATCATCGAGGCGCTGGCCTCATCCTCATCCTGCAGTCCATGTGCAGCTCTTCCTTGATCAAAGGGCAGGGGGAATGTTAGCACCGAGCCTCTGAGAACAGGCAGAAATGCTGAGGAGAGAGGGGCTAGAAAACGGGCAGCCATGAGAGCAGGGAAGGAAGGTGGCATCTCCTTCCTTCCACCTGCTGACACTCCCTCTACATTTTGGGTTAGAACAGCATTGCTGGAGGGCACAAAGTCACAACTCATGTGCACTTTCCAGGTGGGGGGGTTGTTGGAGGGATGAAGCTTCCATTTCTTTCTATGGGGAGCATTGCTTGGACTTCATCAGGAAGTGTCTGTTCCCCTCATCAGGAGAGACAACTGGAAGAGCAGCATGTGGAGGCATGGAAGCAGCTGGAGGAACGGGCAAACTTCCTGGCAGAGGTACAGAGGGAGCAGGAGAAAAGGCTGCTTGAGATGAAGGGGGAAATTGCCGTCATGCAAGCTGAAGAAAAAAAGCTACTAAGCAGAGGCAGTCAAGAGGCACAGAGTGTGGAAAGAGAGTTTGTGTGCTGTTTTGGACTCCTCTGGGCTCCTTATGGGCACTGATTCCCTGGGCACTGTCTGTCTGGGTGGCATTGTGTCCTGGTTTAGGGCAAGTTTGGGAGATAACCCCCAAAGGGGCTTCTCTACAAAAGCAGATTCAATTGCCCCTGCCCCCTCTAACCTGTTCGGGAGAAAATATCTCCTTGGAGAAAAAGTGGAAAGAAACCTGTTATTAAACAATAGAACCCAAACAATATTAAACAATAAAACTTCTCACTGCTCCAAAGAAAGCAAACTCAGAACAGTCCCCTCCCCGGGTTGCAGCTCGGCTCACTCAGTCTTTGACCAGTCTCTGGTGCTGGAAACGCCGCGGCGCAGGCCTGGCCAGGGGGCCACAGGTGGAGCTGCCGGTGCTCTTCTGGGTATTCAGTCCAGAGCAGGCTTGAACAGGTCCAAGAAAAAAGGAAAAAAATCACACTCCAGGGAACTTCTTTGCCTCAGCTAGCTAAAACTAACTAAAAGCAGAAAAAAAGGGGAAAAGGAGCACTGTCCGGCTGTCTGTCCATCCGCAGACAACACAGTCCAGGAGCAGGAATGTGGAGGAGTGAGAGCAGTCTGAAAACAAACTTCGCGCTTCTTCCCTCCCCTCTTCACTGTCTGGAAGAGAGTCTTAAAGGTGTAAAACTTATTATTCAGTATAAACAGAACAAGACAATTGGGGATAAAAGCATCATATAGTCAACCCAGGACACAGCAGAGCTCTGACACCTTTTCCCTGACAGGAACCGACCCTTTCAGTGAACTTTGAACAGGTCCTGGCTTGGCTCTTTAGCTGGGCCAGAAATGATGGGATACTAAGCATGGGTGTGCATCTGCCCCTGCTGCCTCCACCCCCATTCCTGGCCATGGCATGGGGGCCCTGGAGCAAGTTGGGCAGGCAGAGACCTTGCAGAGAGCAGCAGGGCAGGGAGCTCTGCTGAACTTCCTGAATGGCAGTGAGGCTGAGATGATGGATGTGTGGGAGCTGGAGAGCAGCGAGCATCCCGAGAGCTCAGCAGCAGCATCTGGGCTCCAAGGCTGCTGGGGAAGTGTAGGAGGGAAGGGCAGCAGCAGAAGGAATGAGGGGCTTGAGACAAGCAGGTTTGGACATGCTGCAGAATGGCTTTGTGGGGATTTGGCTGGAGATCAGCACTGGCTGTGAGACACCTTAGGGGCAGGGAGAGAAGAGTGATCTAAACCCACTGCCATGGCATCCAAAAGGCCAGGGGAGGCAGTGGCACCCCAGAACACCTTGATGTCAAACGTATGGATGTCAGCTGGGAATGTAGTCGCATTTCCAGGGAAGTGAGAAGGTGGGGAGAGCTTGGAAATGTGGGACATGGTCTCTCCCTGTCCAGTTCCCTTTGCATTCCCAATCCACAGCCAAGCTGCTGCATCAGTTTGACTTTTCCTACCAGGTCCCAGTTAAGAGCATTGATAAAATTCTTGAGGCATCAAAGGGGGCAAGTGTGGATGATTGATCTGAGCACTGTGTTCTACTCTTTCCAGACCTCCTTGCTGTATTCCAAGGGTGGGGAAATGAAGAAGAGACAATTGGGAAAATCTTTAATCCCCCGTCTGTGCAAGGCAGGAATTCCCCCTGTGGGCAGTGCTGCTGGGTCTGTGCACAGCTCTCCCCAGATGGAATTGCAGGAGTCCCAGGAGATGAGGTAAGCCAAGGTGTCTGCTGCTCCAGTGTGCTCTTCACCTCACTCTTCCCATCTCCTGTGGTGATTTGGCACAGTCTCCCATGTATTTAGGCAAACCTCTGAATATTCCGCATTTTGCCCATCCAATGTCAAACCCAAGAGCAATGCCCCAAGAGCAGAGGTGGTGCTGGGGAAGGGGAGGCAGGGCTTCAAAGTGTCTCAGGATGGGTCCCCTGCTGGACTTGGCTGTTACTTCAGCCAGAGCTTGGCCAGTTCTGTGTGACTCCAGGAACTGAAAGCTTAAGGACAATGCATCACCTTTGCATCCTCTTGGGTTTATGTGTTGCAATTCCTCCTTCATCACAGTGACCATGCCAAGAAGGTTTGCCTCTTTCATGGTATGCCCATTCCCTCCCTTCTCCTTCTAGCTCCTCATATGTTCTTTTGTCTTCCATTTTCTCCAGGCCAAGACCCAGCAGCAGAAGCCAGGAGAAGACCCCAGAGCATGCAGGTATGTACAGGGCACGTCTGTCCTAAAATGACCATTGGGAATTTGACTCAGAGTTGACAATTGGAAAGGTTGGTTAAAATGCATTCTTTAAAAAAAGTCTTTAAATTAATTTCAATTCCTTGATGGTCTCAGTGGACTCTCCCAGAGCCCAGTCCCTGAGTGTGTTCTCTGGTGGTGGAGTGAAAATTCTTCCAGTGTGAAGTGTTGAGTGGCAGGAGCTTGAGTGGTACCTTGGGATTCTGGAACTGCAGCGCAAAAAAGAAAACATTTCCGCTCCACGCTGCATATGCCTTTTATGTCCCTGCAGCTTTTCTTGTGTCAAAATTAGAGTAGAAAAAGAAGGCATTTAGCATGAAATGAGAAATATTCCCGTTCCTTCCTCCTGCTTTTGAAAGAGAAAACCATTCCTTTGGGTATTTTCTGGTCTGAACTCCTTTAGATTTAAAGGAGATTCATGGATATTGGTTCTGCACTGGGTTATTCATGGTTTTGCTCTGGGAAGAATAGGGAAATCTCTTATGATGGAAAGTCCTTTTGAATTTTCCAGTGAAGGAGAAGGAGACTTCCAAATGGCTGCAGCCTAGGCAGGGTGTGAGTTTGTCATCCTCTGACAGCACAAGGCCAAAGCCACCTGTGGCAGGTTCCCAATGACAAATCTCTTCCCTGGCTGTCTGTGCCTGTGTCAGTGCTGCAGGCTGAGGCTGGGGAGGAGATGCCTCCTGCCTTGTCCCTGTCCCTGCCTTGCCTGATCCCTGACAAGTGGAATTGTGCCAGACAAAATGCAGTCTCTGGCACATCTATGTCCGGCAATGCTTTCAAGGTGTAGGGCTCATTGACACTGTTGTTGTTCCTTTGGCATCTATGGGCATGTAAAGATAGGAGAGATGAGACTTGGAGAAATGATTCAGAAAAAGGGATCAGATTCCCTGGTCCCTTTGCTCAGGGTTAGTTCTGCCAAATGCTGGGTATGGCCCCTTTGGAATGACTCCTTCATTGCTGGTATGCACCTGCAATACTTAATGCATCAAGTGACCAGTATTGCTCTGTAAGCAGGTGATATTTTTGCTCCCTCAGAGCAATATACCAGCTGAAAGTATCCAGTTTTAAAAGATGTGTTCGTCTTGTATTGCTTGGCTGCCTTTTTATTTTCCCCTTTGTGAAATAATGTAAAAAATTAGTTCTCTTACTTCTAACAGCTCTGTTGGAGGGCATTTCAGAATCACCTGCCCTCCACTCTTCCCATTCAGAAAATTTAAATTGGCAGTATTAGCCAAGATAAGAAACGTGTTGTGGCAGATCATGTTTATGTTGGTTTTGGGTTTTATGTTGGTTGGTTGTTGTCTGCATGAAAGAATGCAGGGAGAAAAACCCATGGAGCAACGAAGCACAGCAAAAGTGGCAATTTCCAATTGAATGGCCAGTTTATGCCCTGCAAATGTAGACTCCTTGAGTACTGGGGTCATGTAACCTGGATTGCAAAGCTTCTTCCAACATGAGGTGCCATTGTTCATGTGTCAGCACTTCCTCTGTTGTGAAGAGAAAGAAAAGCAATGAAGCAATAAAACCCAACCTGGAACTGAGTGGGAGTTACTGAAACAAAGGCCATGAACTCTAGCTTTGAAAAGCAATTACTTCTGGGTTGTAATTGTCAAATTCTCTTGACTACTGTGGGTTGCCCACAGTTTAGAAGGAAAGGGATTTCAAAGTAGTGGATGGGTAATGAACAACACATAAGCAAAGTTGTAGAAGCTTTCTCTCCTGGTTTGCCAGCTCCATACATTTCAAAGGAATTCTAGTGATGGTAGTTGCATGAAAAGAAAAAGCAGAGAGATCTTCTGAATAATGAAAACACCCCTTGCATGCCTCACCCATTAGATGGATTGATTGTAAAAACGGGAGTTCACCGAACTCACTTGTTCCCTTGTGAGCGTGGCTCAGCCTCACACAGAGGTGAGGTGGGAGCTTGGCCGCTCTCTGTTGGGAGGAAGGGTCTTGTGGCAGCCCAGAGAGTGCACATTGGCAGGGAACAGCTGTGGCCTGCATGTGCCCCTGCAATGAGCTGTGCTGCTGGCAGTGCCCCGTGGAGCTGTAGGGCTGCTCAGCTGTGGGGCAGGGAGAGCAGCAGCAGGGTGCATGTGCAGCTGAGCCATGGCTGGAGAGCACAGGGCTCTGGGCTCCCTGCTGTCCCAGGGCAGCCCAGAGGCCAGGATGCTCCTGTGGTAGCTCTGTGGAAGTGGGGCAGGGTTTTCCCCCTGGTCTGCTTCAAGCTGCAGCCTGCAGGAGCATGTTTCCCTGTGCAGCTCTTTAGAAGCTTCCAAGGAATCTGTCCCATGAAATACGGAGCTTCACATGTTTTAGATTTACTTTGTGGACTCTCTTATATTTTGTGTCTCCACTTTGCAGATCTGACTGGCTACCCTCTTGCCAAGAGGTTTTCCCTGGCAAGTCCCTCGATGCTCCTTCCCTCCAAGCCGTTGCCTCCCATCCAGAGGAGCTCTCCTTCTGCCATGCCAAGCAAGATTTGCAGCGGAGAGCAGGAGACTGGGAATGCTGGCAATGGCTGGGATGAGGAGAGTAGAAAAAACCAGGAGCTCACAGCAGAGGGAAAAGGAAGAGAGGTAAGGAGACCAAGCTAAGTCCTTTGTGCTAAATTTTCATTTCATGTGCTGTCAGCAGAGCTCTGAGACCTCTTCCCTGACAGGAACTGACCCTTTCACTGAATTTTGAACAGGTCCTGGCTTGGCTCTTTAGCAGGGCCAGAAATGATGGGATACTAAGCATGGGTGTGCATCTGCCCCTGCTGCCTCCTCCCCCATTCCTGGCCATGGCATGGGGGCCCTGGAGCAAGTTGGGCAGGCAGAGACCTTGCAGAGAGCAGCAGGGCAGGGAGCTCTGCTGAACTTCCTGAATGGCAGTGAGGCTGAGATGATGGATGTGTGGGAGCTGGAGAGCAGCGAGCATCCCGAGAGCTCAGCAGCAGCATCTGGGCTCCAAGGCTGCTGGGGAAGTGTAGGAGGGAAGGGCAGCAGCAGAAGGAATGAGGGACTTGAGACAAGCAGGTTTGGACATGCTGCAGAATGGCTTTGTGGGGATTTGGCTGGAGATCAGCACTGGCTGTGAGACACATTAGGGGCAGGGAGAGAAGAGTGATCTAAACCCACTGCCATGGCATCCAAAAGGCCAGGGGAGGCAGTGGCACCCCAGAACACCTTGATGTCTAACATGTGGATGCCAGCTGGGAATGTAGTCGCATTTCCAGGGAAGTGAGAAGGTGGGGAGAGCTCAGAAATGTGGGACATAGTCTCTCCCAGTTCCCTTTGCATTCCCAATCCACAGCCAAGCTGCTGCATCAGTTTGACTTTTCCTACCAGGTCCCAGTTAAGAGCATTGATAAAATTCTTGAGGCATCAAACGGGGCAAGTGTGGATGATTGATCTGAGCACTGTGTTCTACTCTTTCCAGACCTCCTTGCTGTGCTCCACTGGCGGGGAAATGAAGAAGAGACAATTGGGAAAATCTTTAATCCCCCGTCTGTGCAAGGCAGGAGTTCCCCCTGTGGGCAGTGCTGCTGGGTCTGTGCACAGCTCTCCAAAGATGGAATTGCAGGAGTCCCAAGAGATGAGGTAAGCCAAGGTGTCTGCTGCTCCAGTGTGCTCTTCACCTCACTCTTCCCATCTCCTGTGGTGATTTGGCACAGTCTCCCATGTATTTAGGCAAACCTCTGAATATTCCGCATTTTGCCCATCCAATGTCAAACCCAAGAGCAATGCCCCAAGAGCAGAGGTGGTGCTGGGGAAGAGGAGGCAGGGCTTCAAAACATGTCAGAATGGGTCCCCTGCTGAACTTGGCTGTTACTTCAGCCAGAGCTTGGCCAGTTCTGTGTGATTCCAGCAACTGAAAGCTTAAGGACAATAAATCATATTTGGGTTTATGTGTTACAATTCCTCCTTCGTCACAGTGACCATGCTAAGAAGGTTTGCCTCCTTGCATGGTACACCCATTCTCTCCCTTCTCCTTCTAGCTCCTCATATGTTTTTTTGTCCTCCATTTTCTTCAGGGCAAGACCCAGCAGCAGAAGCCAAGAGAAGACCCCGGAGCATGCAAGTATGTACAGGGCATGTCTGTCCTAAAATGATCATTGGGATCTTGACTCAGAGGTGACACTTGGAAAGCTTTGATAAAACACATTCATTTAAAGATATCTTTATATTAATTTCATTTTCTTGATGGGCTCAGTGGACTCTCCCAGAGCCCAATGACTCGGAGTGTTCTCTGGCAGTGCAGTGAAAATTCCTCCAGTGTGAAATGCTGAGTGGCAGGAGCTGGGGGGATACCTTGGCTCCTGGATGTGCTGTGCAGGAAGAGGAAACATTCTTGCACATGCCTTTTATCTCCCTGCAGCCTTTCTTGTGTCAAAATTAGAGTAGAAAATGAAGGAATTTAGTATGAAATGAGAAATGTTTCCACTCCTTCCTCCTGCTTTTGAAGGAGTAAACCATTCCTTGAGGTAGTTTCTGGTCTGAACCCTTTGAGATTTGATGGAGATTCATGGATTTTTGGTCTGCACTTGGTTATTCCTTGTTTTGCACTGTATGGAATAGGCATACCTCCTATGATGAAAGTCCTTTTGAATTTTCCAGTGAAGGAGAAGGAGACTTCCAAATGGCTGCAGCCTAGGCAGGGTGTGAGTTTGTCATCCTCTGACAGCACAAGGCCAAAGCCACCTGTGGCAGGTTCCCAATGACAAATCTCTTCCCTGGCTGTCTGTGCCTGTGTCAGTGCTGCAGGCTGAGGCTGGGGAGGAGATGACTCCTGCCTTGTTCCTGTCCCTGCCTTGCCTGATCCCAGACAAGTGGAATTATGCCAGACAAAATGCAGTCTCTGGCACCTCTGGGTCATCCACTGCTTTCAAGCTGTAAGCCTCAATGACACTGTTGTTGTTCCTTTGGCATCTCTGGTTGTGTAATGATAGGAGAGATGAGACTTGGAGAAGTAATTCTGCTGATGCAGAAAAAGGGATCAGATCACCTGGTCCCTTTGCTCAGGGTTTGTTCTGCCACATCCTGAGTATGGCACCTTTGGAATAACTCCTTAATTGTGTATATGCAACTGCAATGCTTACTGCAGCTAGGCAGCGGTAGTCCTTAGTAAGTAAATGACATTTTTTCTGGATTAATTCTGGACTAAAAATCACTTCTGTCATTCATCCTTTCCGGTCTTTGTTTTGTTACTGACCCAATCATTTAGCAGGGTGATAGAATCCAGTTTTAAGACAGGTATACCTCTCATAGTGCTTGACTGCTACATTTTTTTATCCTCTGTGAAACCATGTGAAGAATCAGTTCTCCTAGTTCTACCAGCTCTGTTGGGGAGTGTTTCAGAATGACCAGCCATCAGCTATTTCTATTAAGGACATTTTGAATTGTCAATATCAGCCAAGATCAAAATTATTTTGAGATAGGTCATGTTTATTTGGGTTTGGATGTCTCTGCTGAAAAGAAAGCAGAGAATAAACCCCTGGAATGAGGAAGGAGAGCAAAAGTGGAACTTTTGGATGAGCACTTTGTTCCCTGCAAATACAGGATTGCAGAATACTGGGCACATCTAATGAGGAAAGCAAAGCTTCTTTTGCTTCCAACACGTGGTGCCAGAGATTTACAGGAACCTTTGCTTCCATTCCCAGGCCTCTCACTGAGTCAGGCCAAGGAGACAGATCATCCCAGCAGTCCTGGTCTTAGGAGTGACAAGGAGCGGAGGGACAGCTTTGGAAAGGTAAGGGATAAGAACAGGGATGAGCAGACTTCCTTTCCAGTGGCTGTTTAGTGCTTGGCCCAAAATGCCACTGAAAATCATAATCTTCCACTCCTTGGGGGATGGGGATTCTCTTGGGAATGTATTTGACAGCTACAGAGCAATTGCTTGGCTATTTCCAGTAGTGCCAAGGTGACTGGTTTGGAGATGGTGCTAAGGTCACACCAGAAGCATTCTTTATGTGCAAAGGCTGGTTTAGAGAAGTTCGGAATGGCAGATCATGCTAGACATCAGTGAATGTGGGAGAAGTGCATCCTTGGATGCAGAGAAGCAAAGACTCTAATGTTGAGTGTAAGCAAGGCTGCAAACTAAAATGGGAGAGTTTGCTTTTTCCTGGTTACCTTTGTGGCTGTATCTCACAGCCCTCTCATTCTCATGTTTTCTGCTCATTAACATCAGCGTTTGTGCAACTTGTTTTCACAAGACTCCTCCTTTTGGTCTGCTGGCCCCAGAGACCAAGTCCTTCAGAGCTGAGTCCTTCAGAAGCCAGGAAGTGAGAAACAGCTGCAATTCCTAGCCATGAGTGTTAAGCAACAGCCATTGCCCCTCCTTGCTGGTTATTGCACATGGTTTTCATTCTTCTGCCATGGCCTGTAGGAACTGCACTGCCTGCTCACTGTCATGTGAGCTCTTCATCTGTCTTGGAGCACTCCTATGACTTTCATGCTTCAAGCAGGGCTTCCTGACATAGGTTGCAGTTGCAGCAGTGTGAGGTTGTGGCAGTGAAGTGTGTTCCACCTCACTGTGTGTAATTGCCAAGGTGAGCATGGGAGACATTCCTCTGAAACTATTGGAATGGATATGGAGCTGCATGGAAGACTGTGGCACTCTGTGCACTCTGTGCTCCTGATGAGATGTTGTGTCTGCTTGGTGTGTCTCTGCTTACAGTCTGTGATGTGTTTCCATTGCACCTAGACCCACGCTGAATTGTGCAGGTTGGCTAAAGAGAACTTAGAGCTGAAGAAAATGGAGATTTTGATGGAAGAGATGAAGAGGAGACAAAATGAAAAATCCTTGCAACTTCCTCCAGAGACATTTGAGCCTGGGGATGCAGCTGAAGCAAGTAAGTGGTGGCTACACTTGTAGTGGTCCTTTTTGACCACTTGCTTGCCCTTTGCACAATGTTGCAATCAGACTGAGGGGGCTGTTCTGCTTGCATATGAGTAAGAAGCTTGCATTAGGATTTAATTCTGTTTCCTAAAGAAAAATAGAGAGACATGAAGTGTCTTGCCCATGGCCTCATTGAGTCAGTAACAGAATATTAGCTTCCCACCTCCACTTGTAAAGTCTTTCAGAGTAGAAAATTCTGTCTTGCAAAGTACACTGGGACTTCAGACTCTCTCCTGGAGAGCAGCCTCCAGGGAAGGTGAGGCCAAAAGGATGCTTTTCAACCAGGCTGCAACCTGGAAGGAACAAAATTCCATTCCTTCTGATGAAAACACCAGAGATCCTTCTCCTGCCGCTCCCTGCTGAGGAGCTGGCGCTGTAGAGCTGTGCTGAAGCCCCAGGCAGTGCTTCTGCTGTAGCCCCAGGAGCAAGCAGCGTTCCCCACTGAATCCTGGCTGAGGGGCTCAGCCTGCAGGGCCGTGAGCGCTGCCCGAGGGCGGCAGCGGGGCCCTCAGGGGCAGCACTCAGCCCGAGGGCATCACACCAGGCTATCTGCACTTTGGTAACTTCCCTGCCTGCCTCTGGAACAGGAGAACAAAAGCAAAGCAATACTGGGTTTTCCTTGTTTCTTGGGAGAAACGTCACTGCAGTTTGCTTTTAAACTAGAAGAGGGCAGATTTACATTAGATATTAAGGAGAATTTTTTCTTAAATGAAGGGGATGAAAAGCTGGCAGGATTTGCCAAAGGAAGCTGTTGTTGGTCTATCCTTGAAGGTGTTCAAGGCCAGTTTACGTAGGGCTCTGACAAACCTGATCTAGACAACGTCCCTGCTCACAGGGGTTGGACTAGATGGTGGTTAAAGGTGCCTTCCAGCCCAAACTTCTCTGGGATTCTGTGATCACTGTCCCATGTTAGTGTGCCATTGTTATACTTGAAGTTCTTTGGGACAACAACGAATGTTACCCAGCTCTAGCAACTTCTCTGGCCTTTTCCATCGTCACCCTGTCCAGAACTCACCACTTACAGGCTCCTCTTTGGTCCCTGCAGGCTTCAGCCTACCACCTATCAATGGCACAGTTTCCAGTGTACAGAGAAAAGACCCTGGTAGCGCCATGAAGAAAACGGTCGTGAGAAAGCAGGACACGGTGCCCTTACAGCCCAGTACGCCCACCCTCCCTGGAGATGGCAGCTTCCCACGCAGCTCCTCGGGTAAGCCTGCTCCATGGCAGCATTTTCCTGCAGGGGTTTGTCCTTGCAAAAGGAGCACGAACTGCCTCCTGCCTCAGCCAGCACAGCTGGGATCTTGGGTCCATAGTCTGTAATGAGAATGAACAGCAAATCTACTTTGGAGTTACTCCAGCTTGGTAGTCTAGAATATTTGAAGTCAATGGAAACAGAGGCACTGTCAGGTGTGAAGGGTCAGGTGTGGCTGTTCCCTGGTTGTTGCTCCCTGGGGATTGAGCTGGGCCCAGCAGGGCTGGGTTCTTCAGGCTTGGCTTGGTGCTGCAGGTCTCTCCTCAGGGACTTGCCAAGAGCCCCTGTCCTCAGGGCTGTGGAAAATCAGTGTGCTGAGACAAGAGGGGCACCTGAGGGGTTCCCTGCTGGGCTGGCCAGTCCTGCTGTTGGCACTGCCTGGCAGGGAGTGGGAGCTCTGCGGCCTCAGGAACCTGCCGCTGGCTGTGGCACCTGTGGCACTTGGAGCTGGGGCTGTGGGGCAATTGTCAGGTTTAGCCTGGAGCTGTGCTCAGCTGGGGAGGCTGAGAGAAAGCAGGGAGCCCCAGGATCCAGAGAGCAGGGAAGTCTCTGCCCCAGTGGCAGTGTGTGCCACAGGGAACCCTGGCTGGGAGATGGGCTGCAGGCCGCTCCATGGCGGGTGCCTTGCCCGGGCCTGCAGTGCCCATGGCCGACCCTGTCCTTGCAGAGACCTCGCAGACAGCCACTGGTGCCCAGCGCCAAGAGGAGCCGCTCCGTGGGCACAGGCAGAAGGACAGAGCCTTTTCGGACCCACAGCAGGCCTTGCAGGAGGCACTGTCCTTGCTGGGCAGCGACGACTGGTAAGAAAGGCCCTATCACTCTGTGTCCCTCTTGGCATTAAGGTCGGTCAGAAGTGTGTCTTGCTGGTGCCTCTGAGCCCCGAGAGCCCAGAGGGCCAAAGGGCACTGCTGAAACCACTGTGGAGCTGTGAGAGGATAAAGATGGAGAGCAGCCTTTTCTTGGCCTTGCTCTGCAGCACTGCTCCAACTGCAGCAGGTCCATGCTGTTTCCTGGCTTTGGCTGCTGCTCCATGGAGCTTCAAAGGAAATGCTGAGGGAAGAGAGAAAGCTGTGGGACGAGATGCTTTGCTGGCTGAAGGCAGAAGCAGGATGGCAGCAGTTTTGAGTGTAGAGATTTGGGTGCCTTGGGCCACTGGCCCAGTGGGACTGAGTAAGATTCCTCTCTGCTCCCACTGCTGACAGCAATGGCAGGGACTCCTGCATGTGAGTCCCAGAAGGTGCTCCAGGCAGCTCCTCTTTTTGAGAAATGGACTGAGTTGGGCCTTCAGGTCCCTCTGCCTGCCATTACTCCTGAAGGGCTCATGGCAGAAGAGAAGGAAAGAGAAATAAAATCCTCTGGGAATCTTGCACTTTTGCAATTCAACTTTTCTTTCTCAAGGAATCATACGGGCTTGAGATATTTTGTCAATACTCACAATGTGTCCCAAAACTCTACACAGACAGAAGGAGGCCCAGAGGTGATACCCTTCCAAATGTTAGGTGATATTGGTTGTCTTTTTGATGTCCGGGTTAGCATCCACTCACTGGTGGATGCTTCATTCTCACAGGGATAAGCATGAAAAATTAGCCACGTTGCATCTCCTTGTGCAGTCTCCTTTGCTTTGCCCTTTCTCTTCTGCTTTCTCTTCCCCATTTCTCTTTGATGCCCTGGGAGGTGCAGAGAGCTTCTGCAGGTGTGGGGGTCCAGATGACACTCAGGGGTGCCCGTGGGATCAGTTGCCAACCCTGGCTGCAGCCCTGATGCCTCACACACCTTCCTGTAGCTGAGGGCCTGCACAAAGCAAGTGCTGAGAGATGGAGTTGTTTGCCCCTTTTCAATAACACTTTGCTGTTGTGGGCGTTGTTTTAGGTCGGAGTGTTCTGGGAAAAGCCAGAGTTTTAACAGTTCTTGCCCAGGGGTGGAATCTTAATCTTCTGGGGCATCCTGCTACTTTTTTGGGGAACGTGTGAGGTGGAGTGGGTGACACACAGGCCTCGATTGTAGAGTGGAAACTCAGCTCCAGAGTGCCAGTGCAGACTCTCAGTGCTGAACTGCCTGCTGGGGCTGCTAAAGAAGGAAAATGTCCCAGTAACAGCCCAATGGGACTGTGTCTCAGGGACAGGTACAGGGAGGTGACAAGAACCAGCAGCATGGCCTGGCCTCACAGCTTCTAGGAAGCAGTGATGACAGAGGGACTTCATAGCAGAGATTTTCAGAAAGGTCACAAATGAAGACTCTGAAAGCCCTCTCTTTGCCTCTTGGATTTGTGTATGCTTTTGACAGCCACAACATCCTGTGGCAATGTGTTCCACGATTTCATTAAATACTCCTTGAAAAGCACCTGCCATGCTTTGACTGAGCTGCCAGCCTGGTGATTTCAGAGGGTGCTGCCAAGTGCTTGGGTAGAGAGAAAAATCAATCTTTTTTGTACTTGCCTTTCAGGGAACAGAAGAAGAAGGGACTCTTGAACATCACACTGCTGGCTGAGTCCCATTCAGAAGTCCTGCTCTGTCGACTTCGTGAGATTTGCTTGGCAGTTACCAGTGAGGTGAGAACATTGCTCTGAATTGTCCCCCATACTTGATACACAGCTTGTAGAGTAGAATATGTGCTTGTTCATCTCCATGTGTGCTCAGGGACTGCCTTCATTTCTGGTTTTAGACCTTCTATTTCTAATGTCTGTCAGCTATCTGTAGGATCTGTGTGTACATGTAGCTGTATTTACTGGCAGGTCGGGTATCTGACACTTGTCTGTGAGTGAGGTACCATTATAATGCAAGGCAGAAAAGAGACACTAATGACATGATATACCAGAGTCCCAATCTCTGCTCAAGCTGTAATTGAACACTGCAAATGAGTCTGTAGACCTGAGCCTGTGTTTTCTGTTTTCTGCCTGGGTGCTTCAGCTATAGGTGTTGCTTTTTTGAACAGGAGCATCTGAATGTTTTATCTTTATGCCTTGTGCCTTTATGGTTTGAAAGCAGCCCTTCCTATATTTTGCTTCTATGTTTTTCAAATAAAAGGGCCTAAAATCAAAGCAGTAGACATTATAGAAGGGTTAAGTGGAACACTTTAGTAAAGCCTATTTTTCATGCCTGCAGTAAGCAGGGGTGTGGCCAGAAATTGGTGCCAGAGTAAGTGCCTTTCTGTGCTTGGGCTCTTCTGCTCCTACTGTGCTTTTATACACAGTGGGACGTGTTGTGATTTCCTGGGAGTTTTGTCTAAGGAAACTGGTTTTCTTTTCAAGGTGATGCTTATGTTTCCCCTCATGACTTCCCCAGGTGACCAACCTCCGGTCCAACGTGTCCTGCTCTGCAATTGTCACTCTGGGAGAGCTCTTTGCGATCTTGGGGAAGGACATGGACTCCGAGGTGGATCAGATTGCTGCAGTCCTTCTCCACATGTTGCGGAACTCCCCAGAGTTTATTCAGAAGGCAGCCTGTCAGAGCCTGGGGATGATGGTAGAGAACGTGACTCCTACACGAGCAATGACTGCTCTCATGGACAATGGAGTCAAGTAGGTTCTTCTTCTTTCTGTGATATTCTTGACCTTCTAGTGTGTGGGTGAGGGAAGGGATGACAGAGAGAACAGGAATGGTGGAAGGGAAGGGCCCTGTATCCTGCATCTCCTGTGGACTCAGTGACTTGATTCTCTGATCAACCTCATTTCTCCTTTCTGAGAAATAAGGAGGGTACTTGCTGGGGCATGGAGCACATCAGGGAGAATGTGCTGGGTGTGGCATAGCCCGCACAGCAGGTGCAGCTCCTGCCAAAAGGAGTCTTGTGTGACTGTCCTGGCCTTAGAGCTCTGCTTTCTATTCAAACTGATGTTTCATGTTAGCCCTGAGATGATGGAGCACTTTCCAGGCACCCTCACCGGCTGAGTGCCATGGGACAGCTGAAGCAAATAATGCCTTAAGTGTTGGTGCTGGGCCTGATAGTTTCCAAGAGACAGTCTCTAGAATAGGACAAGCTGCTAAACTGACTGCCACCCTTTCCTCAGCTTTGGAATATGGTAAAGCACTCAGACGTATCCCTTGCCAAGCTTTACAAAAGAAACAGGCTGCATTGCTGGGTATTCCTCAACTTCACGGCCCACGGCGTGTTTTCTCTGCATTTGTGTTTTCCCAGGGGTCTGCAGATTTGGGGATGAATGGGTGGAAAGAGCCTCATCCTGCTGCAGCTCTGGGTAGTGGGTGCCCTCTGATGGGTCAGCACGAATTATCCTTAATTTCTAAATAATTCATATGTAATCTATTACTTTAATCTTTCTCCGAGTAAACTTCGGGAAAGAAATTGAGCATCCGATAGTGCAGGGAGACTGAATGCTTCCCTTTTCCATGCAGACAGCCCTTCTGTACAATGCTAACTTTGTGTTTATCTGAGGACAGAACCTTCTACAGGTGTCTGCAGCTGCAGGGAGAAGCCAGGCTCCTTCCCCCAGCACGGACAGGGAGCAGGCTGTGGCCAAGGCCTGTGCTGCTGCTGCTCCTTCTCCCTGTGTCCCAGGGTTTGCTCTCTCCTTCCCAGGAGCCGCTACGTCCCGGCGCGGAAGTGTACGGCGGAACTCCTCCTGTCCTTGATGGAGAAAATGGGAGTCACGAAGCTTGCAGGCACACCCAGGGCTGAGAGGCTGGCACAGGTGGCAGGGACACTCGCTCAGGACAGTCACAAGGACACGAGGTAATGATCTTCTTTCACCTCCTAAAACAGGAAAACCATTTTGTGTTTGGCTTTAAGCTAAAACCAGAAAGAGTGGAAACTCAAGGCAATAATAAGTGACCTCACAGTGTGGCTAAGAGGCATAGAATCATGGAATATGCAGAGTTGGAGGGGAGCCATGTAGGTCATGCAGTCCAGCTCCCGGCCATGTGCAGGACAGCCCAAGAGTCACTCCATGTGCCTGAGAGCATTGTCCAAACGCTTCTTGAGCTCTGTCAGGCTTGGTGCTGTGACCACTGCTCTGGGTTGTCTGGGGACATGACTGTACTGGGTAACCTGAGGTTGGCAGCAAGGAGCATTGCCACCTTCCTGTGACACTTGAAAGATTCTTTACTGAGATCACAAGAGCTCTGATTAGCCAGTCCAACAGTTTTGTTTGGCCTTAGGTGCACAAGAGAAAGCCAAAGTGTTGGCTAATGTTCATCATTGAAGGATCCCAAACATCTGTTTCTCATTAACTTAAGACTTCCCTAGAAATATTTTAGAGGTCTTTAGCCAATGTATTCAGTCTTTCTAAACCTCTTCTGCAGATTTCTAGAGTGCTATTATCTGTGGCTCAGTGACCTCCACATTTCTTCTTGAAGAAAATTGTGGTTTCCTAGTGGCAAAACCACCCCAAGCCACCAAAATCCCCTTCCTTTGATGATGAAATTCCCATTAATAGCTGCCAAGAACACCAGAGCAACTAACTGCCCATGTGCATAAAGATAGTATAGAATAATCAAAAGCAAGGATGAGGTGTTTTGTCCTGGCTTCCCTGCCAGTTAAAGGAAGGAAAATGGATGTGCAAGGGCAGCAGAACACTGCTAATAGGCTCTGACAACAAAGCAGATGTGTTTCCCTTGTTGCCTGGGATCCTTTGATCCCACAGAAGCACACCCCAAGTTTCAGAGAGAAATGGTATTTTTCTGTTGCCCCACATTCTCCTCTTGCCTCTTGTGTTCAGCTGACAGCACTGTGCAGTGTCAAGTGAGGTAAATCTCCCTCTTTGCTGAGTCTAGGTAACGCCTTCTCATGCAAACATTGCACCCGATGAGTTTAAGGCATCAGCCTCTTCTGTTAACACTCTTCCTTTGTTCACTTTTCTTTTGTTTCCTTCCTTCCTTCCTTAGGCATTATGGACAGGAGATGGTGAAGATGTTGCTTAGTAATCAAAAATTTAAAAAGCTTTTGGAACAATCTCTTTCAACGCATGACCTGGAAGATATCCTGAAGAGAATTAAGAAGAAAGTAAGTGCTTGGCAGGACAAATGTCTCCTTTGTGCAAGTATTGCCACTGCTAATAGGAGATCCAACATACCGAATGTGTCTGTATCTCATTCCTCTTTTGCTGAATCATTTTATTCCTGAAAATGAGCTGTTAATCCTCAGCGTGTTCTTCTGCAGACCACAGAGGAACTGTATTCTTAGGGGAAAAGTGGGGTTTTGAATACTTTGAATATGGGTCACAAAGAGGAAAGGGAGAGAGAAGAAAATGGGTTTATATTCATGTGTAAGCCCCCACAGCACTCTCCCTACCCTGCCCTCAGTAAAGCAATTAAGTGACAATAGTGCTTCTGAACATAACAGAGTCTTTGCAAAAGAGACTCTAAGTCTCTTAGTAGTACCAAGAAAATTTCCAAATATACAAAAGATGTCCAAGTCAATCCTAGTTACTACAATTATTGTCTGTCTTTTAGGAATACTGCCCTGCTGTCAAGCCCTGTGGAGCTGGAAGAAGCTTGGTAAATTCAGCAGCATCCAGTGGAAAATCATTTCTTTGATTGGGAGGGATTTTATTCTTTTTATCTACATTACAGAAGGGAGTGTTTCTTTATGCAGGGGCAGGGAGAATAAGTGTTGAACCAAATCAACTTCCAACACAATGGGCCCACCCCCAAAGAGTCCAGTTTTTTCTGCTGCTTCCTTTAAGACCACTCATTGCCTACCAGTTTGCATAATTCCCATTTATGGTCAAAACTAATAAATTTGGGATTTTAGACAGCAGCTCAGTATGGTAGCACCCATAACCTGCCTTGGGCTACCAAAAAGAAAGAGTTGGCATCACTGAATCTCTGGTCTGTTTATTTCTGTAAATTAGGAAATGTTTCCCTAGGCCTTGGTAGCAGTGATCCTGGTTCTAACTGGTGTTTTAAAGAGGGAATTTCCTAGTTCTATTCTAAAGATTGATGGGGTTTCTCTGTGTCTCTGTAGGGGATGGAAAACAACAAGGCTGAACTCCCACCTGTGCAGGAGCCGGTGAAGAAGAGGAATGATGGCTCCCAGAAGCCCCAGGCCACATCACCTCCTAGCAAACGGTACTGAGCACTTTTGCCAGATGTGACAAAGCCCATGAAAAACTTCACATGCCTCTTCCTCAGGCACATCTTTCTGATGGAAATGACCAGTGCCAAAGATTGTTTCCTTTCCCTACAAATGCTCTAGGATAAAAAATATCTATTTCTGCATTGTGTTGAACACAGTTTCTCTGGAGGGCTTTCCACAAATACTGGGCGACAAAAAGTCACCCATTGCTTGCAGTTCAGATGATCCAGTGCAGTGGCAAGGGCAGGGCTGTGGAGGCTGGGAGAGAGGGCCAAGTCTCTGCTGCCTGACTTGAGACAAGTAAATTCAACCAGGGTTTTTTTTCATCCAAGTGGAGTCCTTTTTAGATGGGTGTTTTAATGAGAAGTCCCAGTCTAGAGGCAGGATGCCATTCCTCAAACAAGCAGTTCCCTTCCATGAGGTTTGGTCTAGCTGATTGTTGGTTTTCTTACCCTCAAACAGCAGTACCAAGTTTGAGTAGTAAGGACCAAGACAATTCCTAAGCCATTTTGGTCAACAGGTATCTCAAGGTGGACTTTTTGTCTTGCGATTCCTGTCCTTCCTACAGTTTGCTTGATGGACAGCGTGTTTGGTTTCTTTCGCCCTGTGCTGCAATCAGCATTTAAGACAGGAATTTGGTCCTTGCTGTCTCTTCATGCCAGTGGCAGAGCTACTTGTACTGTTCTCCTCTGACAACAGAGGGGATTTATTTAGCTCTGTCATGCTCAGCGGTGGCAAGAAAGTGACCACATGCCTCAGTAGCATACCCAGCATCTTCCCATTCTCATGGAAGAGACAGGTTGATCCAAGAGGATTATTCCCAGTGGGTTTGTTACGCTGTGCATCTAGTTTCTAGGGAAGCAAATGAAATGTGAGCGTAGTTCTGGGATGTCTGATTTCTGTTTTTCTCTCTGTTACTGATTTTCTGGATCATTTAGCTATGCCCCTGTTCATCTGTTCAGATGCATCTGAGCTACTTTTGCAGATTGTCATGCCTGGTTGTAGAGACACTTCTCCAGAGTGATGAGTTTCCTTATTGTAAGACACACACATCCCGTATGAGGAGGCATTTAAACTTGGAAGCAGTGTCTCTCTTTCCCCACAAAGCAACGTGGCCTGTGTGTCTTAGAAGCCATCTGAAGCTAGATCAGATGCATCTCATCCTTGGTTTTCCTGCGTGAGCACTGGGAGAATGTGACTTGCAGATTGTTTCCCATAATGATTGTCATGAGGTCCACGTTGTTCTTCACTTCAGAGCCTCATGATTTTCTAGCTTGAAATCACATCATTAGGAAAGCTCCCCAAGATGTTTGGCTCACAATTAACTGAAGGGATTATCAGAAACAGATCCTAATTTGATTTTATTTTCCAGGGCAAAGTCTGCCACTGGTGGACGCCGCCTACACCGTGCAAGAGCCCAGGTCATGTTACCTGCATCTGTGGAAGAAAGGCAGCTGCTCCAGAAGCTTTACCATCTCCTGGAAGCCAAGGCGTTCCAGACACGGATGGAAGGAGTGGCACTCCTCCTAGACCTGTCCAAAACCAGACCCCAGCTCATCTCCACTAACATTGTCCAAGTATGTAGGATACCTTCATTGCTCCTTTCATTTAGCTCCTTTCCCAAGCCTGCAGAAGTAAATTCAATTCAGTGTGTCTTGGCACTATATCCTGGCTGTTTGGGACAGACTGGCCCTTCTTATCCAGACAAATTAATTGAGCTCCAGGCTTCAGGACAAGTTATTTCAGTCCAGCTGTATTTGTCTGGCAGGTGCCTATTGCTGCTGTTCATCAGATGATGGCAGAATTTTCTGCTGGTGTAACCTCTGCTGTCTCCTACTCCCAGTTGGGTTAAGTGGAGGGAATTGAGCCATTGAAGACATGGCAATTATTCTCTAGAGAAAAAATGGGTTTGCATGGGGAAGAGAAGTATCAGGCTGGGTTGGTTTAAACAAAATGTTTTTAAAAGGATACTTCTGTGAACTCCATCTTGTCTTGCACAGGTAAAACTCATTTCCATCCTCGTCCCTATTCCTCTTGGTAAAGATGGTGCTCACCCTTCTTGGGGGGCCTTTTTTTCTCTTTGGAAAGGAAGAAAACAAATAAGGACAGATCCATCCCTTCTCCTCCCTGTAGCTGCTTTTCCCCTTTTTCCAGAAAAGTGTGCCTGATAATGTGGCTGTCAAGGGACTGAACCTGCTGGAATGAGAGCTGTACAGCACATTATATTTCACAAGTCCACCTGTTAGTCAGAGCAATGGTCTGGATCCTGGAAGAGTTGATCTGAGCCCTGCCCTTCTCCAGACACAGGTTCTGAGACAGAGAAAATAAAACTTAGATCTCCTCCAGCCATAGTTTAGGCAAAATCATAGCTGCCCTCAATACTTGAGGCAACTGTATAAAAAAATGGGCATTGTAAACATCTGCTTCCATACTTGTAAAGCAAAGGTAGTCTTTTGAATTAATAAATGGAATTGATTTAATGATTTATAGGTGGAGAGAAACACCATAGGAACTTTTCTGTCCCCACCCAAACCTCTTAAAAACAGATGAAAATCTTTCAAGCAGCATGAGGTTGTGCAACCATTCCAGTGAGTGGCCCACAGGAAAACAGTGAAAATGTGCAAGCAAGGGCTGACCTGAGAGAAAGGATCACTTTCACCTTTTAGATTCCTGAGTGCTCATTTCTACATCGCCTCTTCAAAAAAGGTCATTTTAATCAAGCTTTCATGTTGTTTGTTCTCTTCACAGATTTTTGATTATTTTGGCCTGAGAATCTGTGACACACATAAGAAAGTGAAGCAGAAGGCGCTGGAGGCGCTGGCAGAAATCATAGGACTGCTGCAGGATGCCATGAACCCGTTGATGATCCGTTTGGTTGAAGGCATAACAAAGAACCTAAACTCAAAGGATCCCGGGGTTCATGCTGCAGCTATGACGGCACTGGACCAATCTGTTGTGCATTTAGGTAAGGCTGAGCTCTGGCATGGACTCTCCTCACCTGTGTCTCTGTCTCTCCGACACAAGAGAACGCTGAGTGCCTTGGTAGCTGTTGCTGTCTGTGGAATGCTCCAGCTGACACCCACCAGAAGCTGTGCAGGTGCAGTCCTTATGCACCATCCCCAACTGGCTGGAATGTGCAGCAGCATTTCCCAACAGTCCCAGGAGCCCTTGGCTCTGTGCTGCTGGTCTGAAGAGCAAGTCCTGGACTACAGCTTTGCTGCAATTCAGAGGCAAAGGGGTTTTGGAGTTTGCTTGGGCCCCGTCTGACTTGCCAAATGAACAGCTTTGCTGTAGGCATGAAGGGACACCGGCCCATCAGAGCTTCTGCACAGCAGCCACCTGGAAGGCTCTACATTATAGGCAGTAGCTGCCTGTTTTCCACCTTTCTTCTTTGTCTTCTTTTTTTCAAAGGGGACCATAGGATTCATCAAGTTCATTTCTTTATAACACATGGGTCAAAATCCATCTGTCAATGATGCCTTGTTCCACACGTTGTTTTGCATGGGACAAGAAGGAAATGGCAAATACCTATAGAGGCAAGGGCAGCTGTAAATTTTTCTGCCACACAGATTGATGTCGGGTCTGAAAATGCCACACTGGGGGAATATGGCTGAACAATGGAGTGTTGAAGAGGCAGGTCTTCAAGGGGAGTTTCCACTTTCTCCACCTCAGCTGCTCTGCGAAGTCATGGACTGCCTCAGTGCCTTTCTGTGTCCCAAGTATAGGCTTCTTCCTTTTGGCTCTGGGATGCAGAACCTTTTCATTTTTTCCATGTGACTGAACTCTCAAGGACCCTGATGTGAAATGTTTTAACATAGCTCCTGATAGAGCAGACAACTTTGGATTTACAAATGTGAAAGGAGAGCTTTTCTTTTGGCATTTTAAACACTGACAAGTAGGCTGGAAGGAAAGAAGAAAAGGATTCAAAAATCAGCAGAAATGGACTTTATTGTATAAAATGGGGTTGCCCCTGCCCTTTCCCTCACCACTGTTCTCTCTCCTATGCCCTCAGAAGAGTGAATAGAAACGTGTGTTTCTCTTGTAGATGAAGTATCACTGATGAAAGAGCTCTGCCACCAATGGAGACGACTGAGTGGCCAAGCTCTGCTGGATGTCACGGAGCGTATCACAGGTACGGCCTCCCCTTCTAAGCCAAGAGGTCTCCGAGGGAGTATTTACAGGGAATGCCAGTGAACAGACAGTAGAGTAGCTCCTCCACATCAGGAGGTGCTGAGCTCTCACTGGGGCCCTTCTCAAGTCCCATAGTGGCCAATGCCTTTAATTGCATTTAAACTCAAATGAAGTCCCATTTTTGAATGGGTACCATAACCCTTTTCCTGCTTAGCCAAATTGGTTTTGGGTACTTTCAGGAGCTTTTTCAATGTTGATGACTGCTGGTGGATTAACAGCATAGAGGAAATGAAGTTTCTTCCACCACAGAATAGTAAATGGCTACTACATAACAGTTTGCCTGATCAGGAAACAAGACTGGTCTCCTGAGCATTTCAGGTTTTGATCTTTCAGCCAAATCTGCCATGCAAGGAGCCTGTTGGTAGTCACTTTTTGTCTGTGTTTGATATAGTTCAGTTCAGAAAATGAGCAGAGAGCAGATTCCAGAGGCAATGTGAGAAAACCCTCGTGTTTTGGATAAATTTCAGTCCCCTGTGTAGCTTTTTTCTGTCTCTATGCCCCTATTTCAGTGCACGTTGTAAGAAGAAATGCTATTAACATTGGGAGGGAAAATGTCATTAAAATGTGGAGATGCTCAAGTGCCGGGGCAAATGCCAGGGCAATGGGTCTGGGTAATTCTCCAAGACACCCTGAGGTTTCTTGGAGGTTTGAAACAACTCTTTGTTGGAAGCCACAAAAGCATTCTGCCAAAGACACCAGCTAGTCTCTGGTGGTTCTCATCCAGCTGTCAAGTAGCAGCCATCTCTGGTGGGCTGGAGTTTTGAAGTGTGTTCTAATACTGCCCTTTGCTGTGTGCCACGGAGCAAAGGGGAGAGCCAGATTAGACTTTTGGCCCTTGACATCAAAGTTTCAAAAATGGAATCATTGCTTTTATTAGAAATCTCTCAATTGTCTCTCTAGGGTGCATTTCCAAATCTTCTACGTGGGTTTAGACAACTTGTTAATGGAAATAGAAGGCAATTTGACGTTTCATTCATTGTTCATGCAGAAAGAAATTGTGCAATAATTGAGTAAAGGTACAAAGTCTGCCACAGGTACAAGGCTCTGGTTGGAGATATTAGTCCCGAGGGGTTGGTGGTTGTGTTTCAAGGATGATCAGCGGCTTTGCCCATTTCTGGGTCACGGGGCTGTGTGTGCTTTCACTGATCTTGGCCCGAGAGGCTTCCAAGAAGCAAGAGTAGAGGTAGGTCCCTGTTTGCATGGAGGCTGGTGGGTAAGCAGCTGTGTCTCTCTCCCGACAGTGCTTGTGGAATGGGCTCATGCCAGGAGCCCTGAAGCGGTCGAGCGCTACGCCCTGCCCGTGCTCTGGTCCTGCCTGGAGAACAAGGCGCTGCCTGTGCGAAGCGCCAACGTCTGCGCTGTGGTCACCAAGCTGGCCTGTGCCCTATGTGAGGCACTGGGCAGCCAGATCATTAAGTTTGCTGACAGCACACCTCCACACGTGCAGGAAAACCTCAACAGCCTTCTGGGCTGGTGAAGGTTTGATGTTCTCCAGAAAGCGGACAAGTTTCTGAGCTGGACACCACCGGACGTGACTTTTCAGCTGTGCCAGAAATGACAAAATACTAAGGAAGGGTGTGGATCTGCCCCCGCTCTGTTATCACCATTGCCCTTCCTAGTCATGACATGGGGGGCCAGAAGCAACAGCAGACTGATGACAAGGTGAAGATGAAGTATGGATCAGCCTCAAGTGAACCCAGACTGAGGAAAAGGTGAAGACTAAGCATGGATCAGCCTGAAGCAACTGCAGACAGAGGACAAGATGAAGACCAAGCATGGATCTGCCTCACACAGAGGTGAGGTGGGAGCTGGGCCACTCTCTGTTGGGGGGAAGGGTCTTGTGGCAGCCCAGAGAGGCTGTGCACATTGGCAGGGAACATTGGCTTGAATTACACAATGGCTGTGCACATTGTGCCCTGCATGTGCCCTGCAATGAGCTGTGCTGCTGGCAGTGCCCTGTGGAGCTGTAGGGCTGCTCAGCTGTGGGGCAGGGAGAGCAGCAGCAGGGTGCATGTGCAGCTGAGCCATGGCTGGAGAGCACAGGGCTCTGGGCTCCCTGCTGTCCCAGGGCAGCCCAGAGGCCAGGCTGTTCCTGTGGCAGCTCTGTGGAAGTGGGGCAGGGTTTTCCCCCTGGTCTGCTTCAAGCTGCAACCAGCAGGAGCATGTTTCCCTGTGCAGCTCTTTAGAAATTTCCAAGGAATCTGTCCCATGAAATACGGAGCTTCAGATGCTTTAGGTTTGCATTCCAGGCTCTGTTAAACTTTGTGTCTCCACAGATACGACTGGCTACAGTCTTTCCAAGAAGTTTTCTCTGGACATTTCTGATATTCCCTTACCAAGAAAGTCCTTGCCTCCAGTCCAGAAATGCTCTTTCTTCCAAGATCAGGAAGAAGCTGCCAACTGTCCAAAGAATGTTTCAAGAATAGGATTTAGGCTTTAGGATTATCAAGAATAGGATTCATTAAGAATAGGATTCATCAAGAAAAGTATTCATCAACAATAGGATTCATCAAGAATAGGATTCATCAACTATAGGATTCATCAACAATAGGAGTTAGGATTTTGGAATAGGTTTAGGCTTCATAGTTGCAGATGTATCTATGTTCTGATAGTTTTGAATAAATGTGTTTGATTGTATATTTAAATTTTGATGACATATTTTAATTGTATATATTTTATTTTGATGATTTAAAACAACCTAAATGAATCAATTAAATTTAAATAAACCAAAAGAAGAATGTGACACCAGGATCTCCTGGAGATTATGGGAGTGCAGTGTCTCACCACATCCTTTCTTCACTGGGCCTCTCTTCTTCCTCTTTGCCATGTTTTCTTTGTGTCACTTGTGCTGCTGTTTTTAACTTGTCATGACAACAGGGCCACACATTGACATGTTTGGGGGACAATGGATCCAAAAGATCCTGTATGGTCAAAAGTTTTCTACCTAGATGAGTTCTGTGCTCACCAAAGGCCTGAGCAAAGAAACAAAGAGAAGTGTGCCCAAATGCCAAAGCTTTGCTCCTTTGCAATCTTGCACAGAGCTGGCTCACAGGTGTCTTCAATCACAATTTCATAGGTAAGAAGAGGTCGTGTATTTCACTGGGAAACGATGCACTGCTTTGGAAAAGTCATCTGTATATAGATTTACCCAGGCCAGCAGTCCAACTTTGTTGTTTGCAACTTGTTTGCAGAAGGATGAGTGGACTGGGAGGCCAATAACGAGTGACAAGGTTTCCTCAAACCTAAAGTGCAGCCTGTGTACCATTCAGCCCAGAGCTGAGGGATCATTTGTTCCCATGGACCACTGCCTGCCAGGGTAATGAATTCCTGCATAGCTGGAACAAGCAATTCAGGATTCTGCTCCAGAATTGCTTGGTGGGCTGCATAATCATTGACAATACTCCCTATCCAGAAATTCTTTTGCAATTTCCTTTCATAGTCTTTTGAAACTTTTAAAGTTCACATTTCAATTTGCTTTGCCTTAAGGGAAAACACTTCCTGGGCCCAATGCATACTGCAAGCTTTTGACAGCAAAGTCCTCATGGTTGCCAGCTTCTGATGTTACAGAAGGAACTGCGTGTGAATGCGTTAATTAGGTTTTCTGATGGGAAAACTCTATATCACGTGGCTGCATGTGTTTGCTTAGCTATGAGTCTAGTCCTGGTCTAGTAAAGCCCAGGCAGGGTGGCATGTTGCAGGGAAAACAAGTCCATGTGCTTATGGGGTTGCCATCAGCGGCAGAGTGAACGTGTGCTTTGGGGCTTTCTCTGGAGACACAATTAGGGATCTGCTCCATGCCACAATATTCTCTTAGATCTTTCTAAAATATTCTAAAAAGGGCAGTGAAACTTCACATCTCCTTGCACAGCCACTGTTTGAATAGGGGCATTCTTGTCCCTCCTCAAAGCCATTGCTGTTGCAGCCCTGAAACATGAACATCCACAAACAGGAACAATGCAAGGACCTCCAGCTGCTACTTCAGAGCACTGGGAAGTGCAGACCTGGGTATTACTAATGTGAACACTTAATTAGCATTTCATTCTCCTTCATGATATCCAGATCTCAGGGCTTTTAGTTTCACCAGCCGCTGTACTGGCTCTAGGGAAGAACAGTAAATGGGAAACAGCGACTGCCAGCCTTGCAGGGGTGGGGGGGAAAACCTGGAGTGTCTGTGTCAAAAGATGAATGGGAAGAGTGTAAATGCCAAAGCCAAAGCTTTGTTAGGATAGCAGGATCAGTTCTTTACTGCATGCTTGCATGAAGGTCATTTGGGACTTCCTTTTTGTATCTCATGCAAAAAAGGAGGTCTTAATAATACCATGCTACTTAAACCCACATTGTGATGTAGCTCTGTAGTGGTTCACAATGAAGCAGATTGCATGCTTTGTCACTGCCAGCCCTGGTGATCCTGTGAGGACTGTAGTGTATGCCGTGCCTGTTTTACATCCAAGCAAAGCTTGATTTTGCTTATTAGTGTAGAATAAATACAAGAATAGTAAAATGGACAACTAAACTGGCCACTTTGGAGGATATGCTCATGGTTTCACACATCACTCCTGTACCTCATGCTCTAGAGGCTTGCACTCATCATGAAATATTTTAACAGAAAAACTCAGATCCCATGTTACATTTGAATAAAATTGCATCAGATCATCAAGAATTCTGCAGGCAGGAACAAGACAAAAGCCTTCTGACTCTCGCTTTAAGCTGTCCTGGATTTCTGCAGCTCTTTCTGAAAGCTGCTGTAGGCAGAGTGTTTGGAGTTGTTTTATGGGCTTTATGAAAGATATGTGGAACAGTCTGCAGGGCTGTCCTGGCAGAAAACTGTTTGTCCAAGCCCAGGGACATCGTGCTGGCAGAAGTGGAACGGTCCCACTCCCAGCCCAAGAGTGTGAGCTGTGCCACACTGGGCAGAAAAGACACGAGGGGCTCCAGCCCAGCTGATTCCCCTGCCGTGACCCCTCCACAGAGCTCTGCCATTGGGAGAAAGTCCCAGATGCCAGACGAGCCACCGAACTTTCATCTGCTGCTGGAACTGCTCTGTGACAGCTCCTGTTCTTCCTGAGGGAGAACCCGGAGCCATCTTGTGGCGCGTGTCCTGGGGGGATTGTCCTCCGGCATTTTGGGCCTTTGTTCCAGAGGGGGGACAGTGAGGTCTGACAGTTTGGTATCTAGAAGTCACTGGCCTTTTTTCTTTAGTTTTCATTTCCTGTTGCTGGAAGGGGATTGTTGGAACAGTTTAGAGGACACAACTTATTGTTTTAAGTTGTCTCAAACTGCATGGGATAGATGGCTTCACACAGGAACATCCGCAATGCTGCTGAGGGGAAGGCACAGAGGGAGACAAACCCAGTCTTTCTGAGGCAAATTCCTTGACACCAAACCAGCCTGAGTCATCAAACAGTGCACCTGATGTTTCGAGACATGGGCCAAAGGGGAACCCTTGCAGTGTGTTTGGTCCAGGCCGGGCTTGGCTCCTCGTCTCCTCCTTGTGTCCAGCACAAACAGGAGCCCAGAGCTCCTGTAGAAACCATCGCACCAGCCAGTGGGAGCAAACTTTTGTCCAGTGCTCACACAGAGCTGTGGGGTCCAGCACTGCACCTCACTGGGATGAGGAACTGTTCCAGCCCTTTTGGGAGGAGCTAAAAGGGGGTTTGGCCTTCAGATCAGCTCCTTCCCTGCTCTGGATTTGCTGCCCTGGTTGAGCTGCTGCTTGTGGCAACACTTGTTTCCCAGCTGCCAGCCCTGCTCTGCTGGCCAGCAGCCATTGCAGGAGCTTGTGCTAGTGACACTGAACCTTTCCGATCTTCCTCAGGAAAGCTCAGGGCAGAACTTGTCAAAAGAGCATTGCCTGGGCGATGCCTTTGATATTAAATCTTTCCTCTGTTCTCTGTGCCACACACAGTAAATATTTGAGGAAGCAAGTTTGCTGCTCCAGAAATTCCTTAAATCAGTCAGTTAAACGGTAAGAGAACACGATTTGGGATGTGTACTCTTACTTTAATTCATTGTGCAGAAAGCTACAGTGAGCTGTGTGTCTAACCTAAATGACCTTGCCACCAAGAACTTAGAAAAGTGGGAGAGATGGAATCAGGTGCACAAGGATCTGCATTGTGATTCTCCCACAGGCCTGAGGACACAGCCCACTTCCACTGGGCCATGGCTTTTTACCCTACATCAAAACTTTGTGCTTCAGGTTGTGGTGGTGAATGCCCCCGGCCCTGTCCAGCCACACGGTGGCCTGAGAAAGGCTTGTGAGGCCTGGGCCTTGCTGAACAGCCCCTGGGCCCAGCTCCTCCTGAGCTTGTCAGAGACACTGAGCGCTCCCAGGAGCTTGTGCTGCCTGACGAGCTCCTGGGGTGTCCTGTGAACAGCCTTGGAAACCACTTTTCTTGCCTCAGTGGCACAACATCCTTCTTCTCCCACTTTCAAAGACAGGCTGCTGACCCACAGTGTGGCCATGATGAAGCATTAACAAAACACCCAATATATAGAGACCTATCTTGCAAAGTTGCTTTAGCCAAGGTGCAAAGCTCCATTCTTGGAACAGATCATCCAACCAGGATTCACCATCCTCTTTAATTTGGGCTGTCAAATCTTTCAGTTTTTGTACGCTTTTGTGAATGGATTCCGAATGATCAGACAGGTTCATACAACACAGTCCTTCAAATTCCTCACAACCATGTCCATGTGCCAGTAAAAGAAAGTCAATTGCTGCTCTGTTTTGAAGGGTAGCATGTCCAACACTATCAACATCGGTCAGCATATCACTAATGGCAGAGGATGTGGCATTAGTTTGCTTGCTCAGCCAACACCCAACTGGATCTAATTGTTTCAAAGCCACTGCTGAAGTCAATTGGGGTAAAAATATACTTGCTGAAACCCTTCTTGCAGCTTTCCAAGGCATGAAATCACTCTGACAGTTCTCATCGTAATGATGAGCAGATCTTGTTTTCCTTTGTTTCCTTTTCATGACCGCTTTAGCTGAGGGTGCGATTACAGTGAGCATCCCAATGCCACAAGGGTCACCTTCAAGGTGTGCTGGAATGCCTTGCCAAGCCCTGTCTCCACAAATGAACCAATATCCCTTAGGCAATTGCCGTAGATGTAGGTCAGCCTCAGGAAGCACATCCCAACTGTTTGAAGAATTACACCAAAACCTCAAATTTCTATATGCAAAGTAATGGGGAGTAACATTGAAATTTGGAGGATCACCTTTTCGCCAAGCACTAGCTATGAAGGTAAAGCAAAAATCTATTGTTAAAGAACCAAGGATTTCCAATTCTTGGGGTTCAGAAGCTGACCTCGGAAGTTTTTTGGCCCAAAGGTTCCAATTCAGTGTGGGATTGTTTCCATTGTCAATTTCACCTGGCTTACCATTGGATTGTTTTTTGACTAAAGGCAACTCTTTTACTGGCACACCAACCAGACAGGTTGAGAAAGGTTTTTCTGGTTCCGAATTAGACAACCGTATGGTATCTGAGCCGGCTGCCTTGGCTAAGGTCACCCAAACATTTGGTTTTGGTTGTTCCACAGGCAAATCTGCACGACAAAAAAGAATTAAAACCCACCAATACCAACATACAACTTGCATTTGCTTCATCTTATCCATGAGCTAAATTTTGGCAGAATCCTTACATATATATCAATTTCTAAAATTTTGCTTTCAACAAAAACAAAAACCCAAACTTTTGCCAAAAGTCAGCTCTACAAAACAAACATTTGACATACAATTGACACACTTATAAATAACATTAACACAAAGCCAGAATTTGCAGGTTCCACCGATGAACAAGGAACGTCAGGCGTGACCAGGGATCTCTGTGCTCGGCTCACATCTGCGTACTTGCTTCCTCGGTTCTGGACTTGTCAACACGTTCTGGGGTGCGATATGGTTTGACATTTTTGGCTGGGACCCACCTAATTCCAGCACCTGTAGAGACAGAAGCATACCCTTTGCCCCAGGTTATTAATTGGAAAAGACCTTCAATTTGTCCAGACTCAGGGTTTCTAATTAAAACAGGTGGATTTTCTTTCAGTTTCGCCTGCGTGTTATTTGAAAAATGCCTAAAAATTGATGGATCAGGTTCTGCAAAATGAACTGTTTAGGAAATTAAAAACATACAAAGCTTTGTTCAGTCTCATCTGCGGTGTGACCTCTGCTCCCCCTCTCTGTTGATCTAAAATGCGTTTTAATGTTTGATGTGCTCTTTCAATAATTGCTTGGCTTGTGGGAGAGTGAGGAATACCACAAACTTTGATGTGATCTTTTGTTTGAGCGAGTGTGGCAGTTGCAGGCTCCTTTATTCCTGTTTTTGGACTTGACTTAACTTTTAGTTCAGGGAGATTAAGACTCAGGCAATATAGATGGGGGTATTTCCTGCTGGATTTCTCAAGTGATGGAATGTAGGAAGGCCTTCCAGGTGGAAAGAAGTGACAGAGTGCCTGTCTCAGATGAAGAAAGTGAGGCACTGCAAGAAACCAGCATGCCAGGGAACTGCTGTCCTGGGCTCACGAGTCCGACTGACGGTGGTCCTGCAGGCCTTTGCCCATGCCTGCTCCAGCTGGGCCATCTGCAGCCAAAGCTGGAGGTGTGAGTGCAGCAAAGCTGCTGTCCAAGGAACGCAGCACAGCTGCTGTTGAGGCTGACTGTTGCCTGCAGTGTGTGGGGAGGATATTGCCGGCAGCAATTGCCAGAGAGATGCTTGAAGGCATCTCTGGACAGTGGGCTTTTGGGGGGGGTCCTTCTACTTCTTGCTCAGGCGGTAAAGAGTGTCCCAAGACAATGCTCTTCCCTTTGAAGTGATGAAGAGGAACCACTGAGATCCTCAGCCTTGTTCCTCTCCTCTGCTCTCCACAGCAGCTCCAGCTGCGCCTGTGCGCTGTCTCTCAGGGGCCTGTCTGAGATAGCAGCAGCTCTGAGATAGCCACCTCCTGAGAGGGCAGCCCAAGGCTCTGTTCAGAAGAGAGCTGTGCCTCTAGCCTTGAAGCAAGCCTCACAAACTCTTCTCATATAGACACCCACACTTGCAGCCTTCCAGATGCACAACTGAGAGCTGTGGGACATATGCATGCTCATGCCCTGCAGTGCCCTTTCTGAAATGCCTCGGCTGCTTCTGAGGGAGCTGACATGCCACTGAAGCAGCAAAAGAGCTCTGGATTCAAAGGGGTCCAGCAAAAAGCGTGCCTGGCATTTGCCTTGTGTGTTGCTCTGTCCAGTGGCCAGTGCCTTGGTTTGCCACCTCATCCCTGCTCTCTGCCACTGGGGCCGGGAGGGGCGGGCCCGGGGCTGTGGGGCTGTGCCGGCCCCGCTTCCCGGGCCGCAGCTCCAGCTGCCGCCGCTGCCTGGGAGCGGCCCCGCTCCGGCGCCAGGGCCGAGGCGCCGGTGCCGGGCCCCATTGGCCGCTGTCGTGCCGCCGCAGGAGAGCTCCCCGCCGTGTCCCGGCTGCAGAGAGCGGCTGCCGGGGCGGTTCGCCTGGGAGTCTGAAGCGAGCATGGCCCAGGGAGCGGAGCCGAGAAATAGAGACCCAAGAGACAGGGGCAGGAAGCAGAACGGAGAGACAAGGGGAGCAAAAGAGGGCCAGGGAACGGGGCCAGAGCTGCGGGAAGGGGCAGCAGGGACAGAGGAAGAGACGCAGAATGAGCAGGAGGGAGCAGGAGACAGTGAACGCTGGGCTGGGGCGGGATGGAGACTGTTGAAGAAGCTTTGGAGGGACAACAAAATAGAGAGCGAGTGGCAAAGAACAGGGCTATAGCGGGCAAGCAAGGGACGGGCAAGTGGCTAGAGCAACACACAAGGAGAAGCCCAGGGGCAGTTTTTGTATGCACTCCAGTAAAGCCCGAGGTGTTTTCCTGCTGCAGTGGTCGCTGCCAGCCAGCGGCAGCAGCTGGGGCTGAGGCCCGGCAAGCGGGGCCGGCACAGCCCCGCAGCCCCGTGCCCGCCCCTCAGGGCCCCGTGCGCAATGGCGGCAGCAGGGGACGAGGAGGCCGCGGGCTGCGGGCAGCGCTGCCGCCCCGCCGGGCCACACGCCGCGGGCGGCTTCAGCAGCAGCACAGGAGCTCTGGGGACACTGGTGCCACAGCTGGTGACAGGCCGCCAAGCAGCACAGTGGCGCGGAGTGCGGTAAGGGAGAGCCTGGGCGTGTGGCCCCTCAAGGAACAAAGGAGGGCCGTGTTCATCGGTGCCTCCCCTCGGGCAGGAATGGAGGGCCCGAGATGGCGCTCAGAGCCAAGGCCGAGGCAGCTGGGCAGCCTGCCTGGGTCCTGCGTAGGAAGGAGATGTCACCAAGACACCCTCCAGCCTGCTCTGGCCCTCTGCTCATCACGGGCTGCGGCCTTCACAGTGGGCAGTGATGTGTGCTTGATTCCAGAGGATGCCATGGGCTGAGTTTCTGCAGCTTGTCAGCTGCATAGGACTCTTACGAGCCTTGGAGAGAGACCCGAGGGGTGGAAATCTGTCAGTGCCTCTTTGCTTGCAGCTGGAAACACCTGGGGCTTAAGTGGTGCTTCAGGGACAACTGTACCAAAGGTGCTCTAGAAGGCTGTCCAAGAGCTTCTGAGCGTAGGTTGCCTGGCACACATAAGTCATGCATATTTATTTGTCAGAAGAGCTGCTCGGCTAAAAGGCCAGCAGTGTTACCTGATATCTGCAGCAACCAAGACATTTGTGTGTGTCCCGTGGCGGTGCCTGATGGTGTCCGTGGACAAGGCAGAGGGAGCTCAGGGGCTCTGGATGACTGCTTGAGGGATCTGGGGCGCATGTGGTATTTTCTTCCGCCACGTGCAGTGAGCCAGACCCAGGAAGGCTCTAGAGGTGAATGGCCGGCAGCCTGGTGTTCCCAGCAGCAGTGTGGGAGTTTGAGCGTGGGTTACTCTACAGGACAGCAGGCCTGATGGTGGCACATGGGCTACATCTGCCTCAAAGGGAAAAAGGCTCTCGGCTCCAGAGTTAGCAGGGCTCCTTGAGAGAGCTTTAAGTAGCATTGGAAGTGGAAAGGGGAGTAAACCAGGCTGACGGGGGAGATGCGTCAGCACTGCACAGCCATGTTTGCGTGACAGTGGAGGATGGAAGCAGTGCTGCCATCAAAGGTCATGAAAGTGTAGCAGAAGTCATGGGAAAAGCAGGTTTTTGCCACAATTCTTGCAGACAAAAATACTACCAAAGAAACACTCTTGAATTTGGGCTTTTTACAGCAGCCTTCATCCAGGTTTTCTTCTAGGGAATTTCTGAGGAATAAGACATGAGTGCCTCTGCATTCCCATGCACAATGCTGCCTCCAAAATACTCCAGCCCTTCTCCATTTGGCTCCTTCCATTCCTGTGCAGAAGAAGGAAATTCAGTAGAGGGGAGGTGCAGGAATTCACAGGCAACGTGGGCGTACATTGGGGCCTTCACAGCCATCACTTTGTTATGAGGTCACAGAGCTCTGTTTGATGTCACGTTCCAGAGCCCCACTGTGTTCTTCAGTGCTCGCTCTGGGCAACACTGCAGCAGCAGCAGCAGCAGCAGCAGCAGCAGCAGCAGCAGCAGTAGCAGCAGCAGCAGCAGCAGCAGTAGCAGAGTGTTTCTAGCAGGGGGGATCATGGTCCTGAGCCGCTACCTCCTGCTGCTCTTTCTCGTGGCCCTGCCAGCCCAGAATGCCCAGAGTGCTCCAGCAGCTGGGCAGGGAGCAGGTAGGCAGGCAGGGGCCAGCACACAGGCCTGGCTGGCAGCAGCGGGGCCGGGAGCAGGGATGGCTGAGCCAGGAAGGCACCACGGGGCAGGCAGAGGGGCAGAGGCTCCAGGGGAGGAGTGAGGGGCTGCAGCTGCTTTCGGGTGCAGCATGGAGAGAGCTTCCTAAGGAGCAAGGATGTGGGGAGGGTCGGGTCAGGCCCGGAAGCTCAGCACCAGTTCTCCATCACTCAGCAGTGGCTGTCCGTCCCTCCGCTCTGGTTGGCCAGCCTTCTGGCCCGGCTCCAGCGCTGACCCGCACACAGATCGTGTGGGCATGCCACGGCTTTTCCCTTCATGTGGGAGCTGCCAGCTCAGTGTCCCAAGGGCAGCCAGACCCCCCTGCAGCTGTGAGGATGCAGACCTGCCTGAGCGTGCCCTAGCAGTGCCTCCCACATCCAGGCCTTGAGGTGTGCCCATCAGGGCAGTGCACGTGATGGTAACTTCTTGTGGGTGTTTGCTTGTAGTTGTGGACACAGAGAGTGCTCTTTCAGCCCCTGAGCGAGGGGCAGATACCGTGCTGACTCCGAGCTGGTACCTCAAGCGTGAGTAGTCAGTCTGTCCTGCCTTCACAAAAAGGAGCGCCCCTTTTCCCTATTTTATTCACGAGAAAAATACCGTCATAGGTTAACGTGCTTTTGTAAATCTAACAATAGGGATGAACGATGACAAGGTTCCTGAAGAGTTTCCTGAAGGATTGCCGGATGTTCCAGAGGAGCTCCTGGCAGCCTTGCATGAAGCCCCATCTGGTTAGTATATCCCACTCTGTTAACCCTGGCAGCCGGGAAGCTGAGCTTTTGCTTCCTGTAGGCATGTGCTGTATCCTGGACAGGCAGAAGCACTCAGTCAGAGTCTTGCTGCAGGCCCACTCCATTTCACAGCTCCTGCAGGGAGCCCTAGAGATGGTCCAGCACAGCCTCTGCTCGCAGCTGTGCTTCCAGATGACTGCCAGGGGCTTCTCCAGCTGCTGCTGCAGTTGTAGCATTCCTGGCCAGGGCTGCTCTGTGCAGACATTGGCATCCAGATGTTGGGCAAAGGCCAGTGCTGAATTTGGGTTCGCCACATGCTCAGCACAGCATGGAGGCAGCAATGACATCAGAGCAAGCCTTGGCTGCCCCTTGCAAAGCTCAGGCTCAGGGACGGCTTGAAGCTGGAGTCCAAGGGTGAGGGGGAACCTGAAGGTACTCCTTCTGTGGGTCATTTGGTTGATTAAGTCTTGGCTGCTTTGGCTCTGCACTTCTTGTTGCACTGCAGAAAATCCAGCTGTCGATTCCTCCTGTCTTGGGGGGGACAGCGGCCTCGTCAGCGCTGCTTGCCGCAATGCCCAGGCCATGGTACCGTGCTTGTGCTGAGGGGCAGTGGCTTCTGGTTAATGTGTGCAATGTTTTTTTTTTCTGAAGAGACAGATTCTGAGACTGTGCCGGAGACCTTAGCAGTGGAAGAAAGTGACACTGTGCCAGGCTCACATGAAAAAAGAGAACCAATAGAGGACACCAGGACACTTGCTGAGCCTGAGGAATATTCAGGTGAGTGCTTGCTAGATGCTGTCTTGGGCAAAGAGCAGCATTTCTGCTGCATCCCTGCAGTGCTCTGCATGGGTGAATTGCAGGTGCCCAGCACGCAGCCCGGGCCTGCAGCCCGGAGGAGTAGATGGGGCAGTGCTGCTCCCTGGCACACCCTGGGCTCTTGTGCATGAGAGCTTGATGGGATCCCTCTTGGTCCCTGATGCTAAGACACCAGAGCCAGAGGAAGCCATCTCTGAAGACAGCATCAGATGTCAGTTCTGATCCACTAGCAGTGCCAGTCCTTGGGCATCTGAAGCACACTGTGGGGTTATGCCTAGTGCAGAGCACAAACGCTGACTCTTGCATTGTCTCTGCTCCTGCCAGGGTCATCCGCTGGGCAAAAAGCCGAGACTGCTGGACACCGTGACCCGAGCAAGTACTACATCCTAGTAGGGACAGTAGCAGCCTCAGCTTTGCTTCTGCTTGGGGCAGTGTCTGGCTATCTAGTCATGCATCAGCTGCTGAAGAGAGACAGGTGAGTTATGAATTGCTGCCATTGGCAAGGAAGTCTTTGCAGCATGCAGGAGCGCCCAGGCGGCTCCTAGCAGGGCTCTGAGGAAACTGTGCTCCAAATTCCTATCTGTGAGGAGTCTTCTTGGAAATCTGTTTCTACAGGAGGAGCCAGGAGGACAAAGAGGCAACAGGACAGGACTGGGACTCTTCCTGGCAAAGCTGTGGTCAGCCTAGAGGTGAAGCAGAGTCAGGAGAAGGAGCGGGAAGTGGTGAGAGAGCCCAAGGCAACGGGTTCAGGGACAGCTGCCGCCTGTTTCCTGAGCTCTTTGCAGCAGAGCTCGCCCAGCTGTACAAGAACATGAGCGCAGACCAGTCACCTCTGCCCACCTGCTCCTTCTGTGCTCTGGCTGACAACGCCTCTTCACGGGACCACTGGATTTCCCTGGAGTCACCTCAGCCCACAGCATCCTCTTGGCCCTCCTACCAATACCTGCAGGACTACTATCTCTTAGAGGATGATGATTAGTGATAGTGATAGATGATTAGTGATAGTGATAGCCATAAATAGTGATAGTGGTAGTGATTCTTTTAGTGCTAGTGATAGGGATACTTGATATTAGAGGGTGGTGGTTGTTTTAATGATAGCGATAGTTAATATTAGAGGATAGTGATGGTTTTAATGATAGCGTTATTTGATATTAGAGGACAGTGATTGTATTTAGCGATAGTGATAGTTAATATTGGAGGATGGTGATTGTTTTTGTGATAGTGGTACATTTAGTGGTAGTGATACTTGGTATTAGCAGACAATGATTGTTTTCTTGATCTTGATAAATAAATATTTTTCCAAAAGCAGTAAGTTCTTGCCTGCTGCGGCTGTTTCTGTTGGGGCAGAATGCACAGAGCTGGGAGCAGGGCTGGGGCTGTGACAGGAGCTCTGAGAAACTTGCACTGCAGTGCAGGAGCTGCTTGTGCCACCTCAGCCTGCTTTCCCAGCAGTGGCCGTTCACAAAGCTTTCCTGCACCAGCACGGGGACACGCTGGCTAGCAGCGACATGCAGAAACTTCTCTGGGAGCTCATTTGGGATGCTGGCCTGAATCAGGAAGGTCTGGGCAGAGAGGGAAAGATGTTCTGCGAGGGATGGCTGTCCAGCAGTGAGCACATCAAGGAGACCCGAGGTGGTGACTTAGGTCGTGGCAGTCCCTCCCTGAAGAGCTTCAAGAGAGGAGCATCAAGGAGCGGAGAGCTGGAGCCGGGCTGTGTGAGAGGGGAAGGAATGTCCTATCAATCACAGGAGCCTTCTTAAAAATTAGATGGATAACAGCGACTATAATTATAATAAAAATTACAGTCTTGTCGCACGCAGTATGGGAAAAAAGCCCAGAGCTGGAATGCAACAGAGAACTTTTGTGGAGGATTTTGTGAACAGCTAGCTAGTTGACAAAGGTCACACTGATATAATAGCGTTAGTTAAGCAAGAAGGAGATGGGTATAGGAGTCAGCAGTCAGTGTCCAAATCTGGCAAGGGCACTGTGCCCTTGGTGCAACATCAGGATGGGGGAGAGGATCGTTAGTTAGAAATATGAAGAAAAGATGTGGACAGCTGCAACATAGTAGCCACAAGAATGCTAAGGTAGGCGTAGTTAGCTGATAAGTAACTAACCAAAAATGAGCTCGACTTTTGCAATATGTATTGGCCTCATTAGCACCAATATAAATGTATGTGCCTATCAATAAAGTTTAGAGATTTGCTGATCACTCATATTGAGTGCCGCATTTCTTCCGCCGATTACCAGAGGCCTCAATCCACTACTTTTATCCCAGCAAGTACAGTGAGACAAGAGGACCCCTTTAGATCCAGTGCATTGAATTCAGCAAAGCCTCCCCAGCCACTCCCAGCTGAGATGTTCAGGACTCAAAGCAGGAAGCTCCACCATGATTTCATTGGCAGTAATGGGGACATGCCTCTGGAAGTGCTGCCAGCTGAGCCAGGGGCTGGGCCTGGGGGGGACTCATGTGCCCCCATTGCTCTCTCAGGGCAAATGCCGTGTGTGCGACACCAAGGAAATGTAATGAACACTGCCTCAGGGATTTCATACAGACAAAAAGGCAAAATGGAACAAAGTTTGGTTTAATGATAAAAACAGATTGTGTCTCAACAAAGACAAAATGTGAAAACTTGAAGCATAATAAACACCAAACCTTTTACATTTATTGCTAAATCTAACACTACTAATACATTTTTAATAATACTTATATATCTTAACTAATAAACAGAGAGATTCCTATCACGTAAACTAATAGAAGAATAAAGAATCCTAAAAACTTGAAAAACAATCTTATTTCTATCTAGTCCCCTTGACGCCTAACTCTTGCTAGCCTGGGGCAATTGCAGGGCTAATTTGGACTTTTCTTCTTGGGGAGAGGCTGTGCATCCTTGCGTGGGCGATGTCTTCTCCTGTGCTTGTTCCTTTCCTTGATGGTTTCAAACTCCCTGGAAGAGAGGAAACAAATCATCCATTGTTAACTTCATACACACCGAGCTCAAGTGTGTATGAAGTGCATACAAGTGTCGGGATCTCCATTTTCGAATGAATTTTTGTCTTTTCAGGCTGTGATACATTTGTAAATTGATCAGCACCATGAGTCTGATCTTTCTGGTTTCAACTCTTTGAAATGTCTTCCTCCTTTTGCTTGATCCTAGGTTTAATTGGATCAGCAGCATCAAAGCAAGCTTTGATGCATGTGTTCCTGCTTGTACGAACTGTGTCTTGTTGGGGCATGGCAAGGTTTCACTGGGAATGCTGGGTTTGAATGAAGCTGTTTGGGTGTCAAGTGGGCTGTAAGCTTGAGCAGGGCTGCCAGGGGCGATCCTGCAAGTGGCCTCAGCTTGCCCTGTGGTGCCTTTGGAAAGGGTCAGCGTGCTTTAGGCCAAAGGGGCAGCTGGGAGCAGAAGGAGGAGGAGCTCGTGCACCGTTGGCACTGCCCGCACGGAAAGGGGCCTCCCGCCGGCTGGGGCGGCTGGCGCGGTTGGCAGCAGGGACACTCCGCGCTGCCAGCCCGCTTGCGGCTTCTCTTCCCGGTCTCCCCTGTCTCCTTCCTGGGAGGGCTTTTCCTCCTCTTCCGTTTGCCCGCAGTCTGGAAATCAAAGAATCCTTATCAGTGCTTCCTTCCTCTCAGAAAGCTGGAATTCACAGCGTCCACCCCAAAAATCTATTGGCCTAAGCAATTTCTTCCAAACCCCAAAGAGCTGAGAAAAGGGCTGGTTATGGCAGTGGGCTGCGGCAGGCTGCCAATGATGGAGGTTGGAGGAAAATACTCCCCTTTACTGCAGCTCTAAGGGGGTGGGATAAATACGTGCCTATCTCTAGTTCTACATGTCTGATTTCTACCTCTCTCCCTAACATCTATTTATCTCTGGTTTTCCTCCTCACATGTCTAGGGCACGGCTTTTACATTCAGTCAAACTAGTGAAGACACATGATTACCCATTTTCTGCTACCCAAAATAATCTCTCTCTCTCCCTCTCTCTGTCTCTCTCGTGAAGCAAATTGCACTCTGCCGGTCAGGAAAGTATTAAAGGTGCCATGGCACCGGCATCTCCTTTTTGTGGAAACGCTGGGGTGCTACAAAAGATCTCTAAAATTTGGCAGCATCTCCATGAAGGCGGCCCATATGGCTGATGTTAGCAAGCAGTGGGGAATGAAAGGTCTGATTGGAATCAGAGGGTGCCAGCCCTTGAGAAACCGATTTGTAGAGAGTCAAAGCCCATTTTGGTGGCGGTGCTGCTTTTTTGGGTCAACGTTCTGCTCCAGAATTCCGTATTTTAGGGTAGCAGCACAAGAAAGCCCCGGGCAGCACCTGCTGTGCCTCTAGTAGTGCGTGGGACCAAGGGAGCTTGACAAAGCAGCGTCTGGCATGGCTCGCCAGCAGGGTTTGTGCCCTTCTGCCAGTTTCTTGACCCTGCTGGCATGTCTGGATTTTCTTCCCACTCACCTGAGCAAGAGTGCTGCTGGCAAGTTTCTGCTCTTTTTTCCAGCAGTAGTAGTACTCCACACACTGTGCCACGGTCTTACTTGGGATCTGTTGTGAAAAGCAAAAGAAGGAATCTGAGATGGCCATCCTGTAGGGTGCATTGGAGAACAATGAGATTACAGAGTAAAGTAGGAATTAAAGTCATGGAGAAAATTGAGGAGGGTGTAAAATGAAATCAATATGCAGGAGTCAGAGAGGCATTATGCAATGTAATAAACCGAGTCTTGTGCTACGTGGTAACACATGTAATGCACAGATCAACACCAAGTCCCTCTAGCAGAGTTCTTCTTTGCCCTGTTCACTGCAGTTATCCCAGCACAAGGTGTTGTGGAAGCAACAGCACACCTGGGAGACAAGTCTGACAGAACAGAGCTTTGTCTTCCAAAAGAGCCTGGAGAGAAGGTCTGCAGAGGCAGGATCACCATTTTCACGCAGGCCTTCCATGTCCTGTTCTGTGACTACTTTAACAGTTTTGAGAAGAGAGGGACATAGGTGCAGTATTTGGTACTAGCAATAATCAACATGTCCTTCTGATGATCTGCCAAGGTGAGGAATGTCCTGTGGCTTTACCTGCTTCTGGATGAGATGGAAATCCTTGCCGTAGGTGTGGAAAGCCTTTTGGAAGGCCTCCTTCTCCTCAGCTGTCCATCTATCAGAGCCTGGCAAGAAAAAGCAGCAGCTGAATTGATCCCTCTAGCCACTTGAAGCAGATCCCACTGGCTGCCGAAAGCAAGCTGGCACCAGCCATCATTCACGTGTGTGCATGCCTGCTCCCTCAGAAGGTGATGAAGACGAGAGCAGGCATTCCCCAGGGAAAAAGGCATGGAAAACGAGTCAAGCTGAAGGAGTAGATGCTGGTGCTTTCTCCATCCCCAGAGAAGGCAAGATCTTGTGCTAGTTTTAAGCCCAACTAATTGAAGCAGAAATGCTTGACACGGCCATTAAGGGCACGGCAGCATGTGTCAGTGAAGGAAGAAGCTGGGCTTAGGTTACCTGCGTAATGATAATCAGCCAAGGGATGGTCTTGAGCTGTTGGATGCCCCCCCGAGAGCAACATCTCCAGAGCCTCCTGCAAGATGCAAAGGAAAAAGGCTTGAGCTGCCCCACAACACAAAAAAGGAGCCAAACCCCACCCATGCTGTCCTTCAGCCGCTTTGCCTCTTCAGCTGAGGATTCAGGCCACTGCCTCTCATATGGGTCAAAGATTGTGCTTTGCTCCCAGTCCCTCATTTCTGCTGCCCAGCCCTTGGCTCCTGCTCCCCAAGGGTAGCATTTTCCTCTCCAACTCCATGATTTTGCTGCTCCTGCACCCTGAATTGCCTCAGCTGACTGCGGCTTCTGGGAATTGCCTCTCAAAATGTCTTCGAGAACACAGATCTCCAGGAGGTTTTCAAGGCAGCAGGCTGCAGGACCCTGCGGCGCTGCCTCCAGGAGAGATCTTGTCCCTGCTGGAGCCATTTGGGCTCAGCCCTGCCGCAGCTGGACGAGACACAGCAGGCAGCGAGTGCTCTGCTGCTTGTGAACTCCCTTCTTCAAGGAGCAGCCAAGAAAGGCTGTCCCGCTGCCCGGGCCTTATCAATTCCCTGCCCACTCTTGCCCGCGCCCAAACAGCCGCTTCCTACCGGAACGCTGCCACGTGCCTGGTGCAGGCAGTGCAGGGCGAGCTCCAGCTGAGCTGCTGCCCCGGGAAGGCCACGGGAGCTGGCCATGTCCAACAGTTCTCTGACTGCAAGCACAACAAAAACCCACCCAAAGTCAGCCTTGAGCCAACAAAGTGGAAGGCTTGCCATACAAGGCAGAAGGAAAGCACAAGAGCTAAAGCCTGCAGCTTGGAGAGCACAAAAGGGAGAGCAAAGCAAGGGGCAGCTGAAGCAAGGGCCCACCTAGTGCTGCCTCTCCTTTCCATGCAGTTTTTGTCATAAGGAGTGGGGGCCAATCTCCCCTCTTCCAGTGGCACATGCCTCTGAACCATTTCGATAGCAGCACAGTTGCTCTTTTTCCTGCTCTGCTGCAGAAGCAGAGCATTCTCCTTGCCCCTACCACTTCCAGAAGGGGAGATGGGCATGACAAGGAGAGAAGCAGAGCCTGCCAAAAGCTGCCTTTTTACCCAAAAACCAGCATTTTACATGCCCGATTATCTCAGGAGTGGAAAGAAAGCTAGACAGCTACCTCTGTCCGGTTTTTCCAGGTCAGGGTCTTCTTCCTCCAAGGGCTTCCAGAGCAGGGTTGCAGGCTCTTCATCCTCACTTGGCGGCCCGGTCTGCAGCTCAGGGAGCTCGGCCTGAAAGTCACTGCCAACATTGATGTGTCTAGAGGAAGAAGGAGGGGGGATGAAAGAAAGGCAAATGGTCAAGAGACACCTGGTGTGCAGCCACGGCCTTGGACTAATCCCACACTGTCTCTGAAAGAGCAGTTGTCCTGCTCGCCATTCCTCAAGTTTGCTGTCCTTTAACCCTAGGCCAAAACTCACGGCTCAGTGAGGACTCTTGCTTTCCTTTTCATTGTGCCTCTCCTTTCCACCTGAAAGAGACCAAAACAATGCTCCAGATAAAACTCATTCTGCCAAGATGTGTCGGTAGCCTTGCTTCTCATCCTCATCATCACTGAAAACCCCAAGCTCCTCTGTCCCAGCTCCTCTCCATTAGGTGTCATTGCTGTGTTTTTCACTTGGAATTTCTGAGGCAGGTCCCTCTAGCACTCTGCAGCTTCCTGAAGAAGGAAAGCTGAAGGGCAGGCACTAGAGTGCCTTGAGTCTTGAGGCCAGAGAGAAGAGCCAAGAGAATGGCATGGAAGATGCACTACTGCAGGCTTGGGTTGGATGGAAGGAAAAGGTTCTTCAGCCAGAGGGGGCTTGGGCACTGGAACTGCCTCCCCAGGGAAGGGCTCCCAGCACCAAGGCTGAGAGAGTTCCAAAAGTCTTTGGACACTGCTCTTGGGCACAGGCTGGGATTCCTGAGGCTGTCCTGAGCAGGCCCAGGTGCTGGGCTCCATGATCTTTGGGAGTCTCTTCCAGCCCAGAAAATGCTGTGACACTGTGATTGTGTTCCTGAGAAGCACCACTCAAGAGGGCATCTCACAGCTGCCTCTGACCGTGAGGCAGAGCCAGCCCTACACACATTGAACAACACAGACAAATCTAGAGCAAGATCTCTCTGGAAAAGAGATGCAAGGCAGGTGGAAAAAAAATCAAAAAAGCTATGAAAATAGAATATTGTTCCAGTGTCTGGAAGTGATGTAAGTATGTGAGTACAAAAGAATTGCTGCAACCAGATCATTTTGGAGGATGAAAGCCAGTATTGCAGGACAAGCCCAGCAAACTGCTTCCATGCTCTGATGGGCAGGCATCCCAGAGGAGAAGTCCCATCCTTCTGATTTTTGAAGCTTTGCAGAAGGTGTGACCAGAGTGAGGGCGTAACACGATTAGTGGACACTGAACCCCTGACCTCCTCCGGAATGACCAGTTGGTTTTGGGGTTACCACAACGTAGTTTTAGGACTTAAATGGGTGCCAAGAACTTCTAATCAGGCGATCAGTAAAGGAGAATCTGCAAGTGCACCGTGAGAGCTCCCTACGTCCTCTATGGAAAGGTCTGTATTTCCCCTGGAGGCAGCATTATTCCTGGAGAAGTTGCAGCCTGCTTTCATGTGCAACCTCTTCTGGGGAAAGTGACCACGCACTGTGTCTGTGGTGGTTGGTGGCAGAGCCAGCTGGAGACTCCTGCTGTTCTGTGAGTGCTTTGGGGGCCCACGGGGATTTTCTTACCTTGCTCAGTGCCAAAGTGCTGCGGGGATGCCTGGCGGCAGACCAGGAGATGAGGATATCGCTGCAGAAGCCAGCTGTGGCGCTGAGTGCAGAAGGTGGCTGCTGAGGGACAGCCCAGGAGCAGATGCTGCAGCTGCTGCTCCAGCGCTGCTCCACCAGTGTTCCACCAACGGCCGCAGGAGCAGCAGACAAGGGCAGTTGCTACGGGCACAGCCCAACATTCCATGCAGAACCCCAGGGGAGACATGAGACAGAAACAGGGACAGGCCACCTTTGCCCCTTCTACTTCTTCTGCTGAGAGTTTGCTCTGAGGAGCTCCCCATTGGGGCTTTTCCCCTCAGTCCTCTGGACATGGAAAAGCAGAGCCAGGACAGCTCTGGCTCTCCTCTGTGCTTCTCTGTAAGGTGCCTGCAGCTGAACAGGCAGAGGAGGCTGGCTCTGTCCAAGGGCCCATTCCACATTTCCTGCACTGCAGAACCAGGAGGACTCCTGCCGCTGCCTCTCCTCTGGCTCTGAGAGGAGCTAGAGCTTGCAAATTGTTCCGTGCAGAACCAAGTGCAAAGCTTTCTCTCCAAGTGGCGGCATTCATCCTGCCCCCTTTCTCAATTGTCTGGTGCCCAATAATGTCACTTGATATTTTCCCTCCTTTGGCCTGCTGAGCTGGTCTCTCACCTCAACACCCCATCCCTGAAACTTGGAGAAACGGGATGTTTCTCAGGGCAGCTGATGGGGACACACACACTGGGGCAGCCCACCAGCATTGCTGTAGTCAACAGGTCATGCAGAATTTCTTGGTCTTTCTTCCAGCTCCCTTGAAGAAGGGAGAATGTTCATCTCTACTACTCTGGCATTAATCTAAGGAAGGAACACCAAGAGAATTTCTTTTCTACACTAATGACCTTCAGCTTTGTTTGAATACTTAGGTGCCAGATATGGCAAAACCCAGCCACTTGTACTGCTTTCCTGCCTAAGGTTTAAGCAAAAGCAAATCTTGCTTCCTTCCCAGCCTGCATGTTACACCCACACCAGCCACCTGCTGGGAAAACATCTGGAACAAGGCCCACTGCAAGGCAGATACTTTGTAGGCTCCAGATCCCACCTGCACTGGCTCCAGCAGGCAAGGGCAAGCTTTGGTCACTTCCCAGAAGCAGCCTGGCCATTCCCCCCTGCCTCGCCCCCTCGCCATCCTCCACAGCCCCTGCTGCCAAAGCCTTGCTAGGCAGAGCCATTTGCTGGGCTCAGTAAAAGAGTGACATGGATTCTTCTTTGGCGCAAATACCAAAGCTGTGAGAAGGGAGAGGATCAGGTTCACAGCCGCTCTGCTTTAGCTAAGGACATTACTGGAGGCTCAGAGCCTGGTCCTTTAAAGAGAAACTGAATCTGAACTCCTGGTGTCTTTGTGGTGCATGTGGATATTTCTTTTCTAGAATCAGAGAGGTTAGAAAAGTCCTCCAAGGTGCTCAAGTCCATCTGTCCCCCAAAATGAAACAAAGTTATGTTGCTGGGCAACAAAAAGGCCTCAACTCGCTCCTTTTATCCCAGCAAGTACAGTGAGACAAGAGGACCCCTTTAGATCCAATGCATTGAATTCAGCAAAGCCTCCCCAGCCACTCCCAGCTGAGATGTTCAGGAATCAAAGGAGGAAGCTCCACCATGATTTCATTGGCAGTAATGGGGACACGCCTCTGGAAGTGCTGCCAGCTGAGCCAGGGGCTGGGCCTGGGGGGGACTCATGTGCCCCCATTGCTCTCTCAGGGCAAATGCCGTGTTTCCAACACCAAGGAAATGTAATGAACACTGCCTCAGGGATTTCATACAGACAAAAAGGCAAAATGGAACAAACTTTGGTTTAATGATACAGACAGATCATGTCTCAACAAAGACAAAATGAGAAAGGATGGAGCATGGTGAACACCAAACCTCTTACATGTAATGATAAATAACATACTATTAATCTACTAGTAATCTAACACAACTTATTATCTAATCGTACTAATACATCTTTAATATTACTAATGTATCTTAACTAATAAATTGAGAAATTCCTATCACGTAAACTTAATAGAAGAATAAAGAATCCTAAAATCTTAAAAAGCTATCTTATTTCTTTCTAATCCTCTTGAGGCCTAACTCTTGCTAGTCCTGGACAATTGCGGGGCTAATTTAGCCTTTTCTTCTTGGGGAGAGGCTGTGCATCCTTGCGTGAGCGATGTCTTCTCCTATGCTTCTTCCTCTCCTTGATGGTTTCAAACTCCCTGGAAGAGAGGAAACAAATCATCCATTGTTAATTTCATACACACCATGAAGCCAGGTGCCGAGATCTCCATTTTTGAATGAATTTTTGTCTTCTCAGGCTGTGACACCTTTGTAAAGTGATCAGCACTGTGAGTCTGATCTTTCTGGTTTCAATTCTTTGAAATGTCTTCCTCCTTTTGCTTGATCCTAGGTTTAATTGGATCAGCAGCATCAAAGCAAGCTTTGATGCATGTGTTCCTGCTTGTACGAACTGTGTCTTGTTGGGGCATGGCAAGGTTTCACTGGGAATGCTGGGTTTGAACGAAGCTGTTAGGGTTTCAAGTGGGCTGTAAGCTTGAGCAGGGCTGCCAGGGGCCATCCTGCAAGTGGCCTCAGCTTGCCCTGTGGTGCCTTTGGAAAGGGTCAGCGTGCTTTAGGCCAAAGGGGCAGCTGGGAGCAGAAGGAGGAGGAGGAGCTTGCGCACCGTTGGCACTGCCCGCACGGAAAGGGGCCTCCCGCCGGCTGGGGCGGCTGGCGCGGTTGGCAGCAGGGACACTCCGCGTTGCCAGCCCGCTTGCGGCTTCTCTTCCCGGTCTCCCCTGTCTCCTTCCTGGGAGGGCTTTTCCTCCTCTTCCGTTTGCCCACAGTCTGAAAATCAAAGAATCCTTATCAGTGCTTCCTTCCTCTCAGAAAGCTGTGACGCTCACAGCGTCCACCCCAAAAATCTATCGGCCTAAGCAATTTCTTCCAAACCCCGAAGAGCTGAGAAAAGGGCTGGATATGGCAGTGGGCTGCGGCAGGCTGCCAACCCAGCACTTGGAGGAAAATACTCCCCTTTCCTACAGCTCTAAGGGGGTGGGATAAATACGTGCCTATCTCTAGTTCTACATGTCTTATTTCTACCTCTCTGCCTAACATCTATTTATCTCTGGTTTTCCTCCCCACATGTCTAGGGCATGGATTTTACATTCAATCACACTAGTGAAGACACATGATTACCCATTTTCTGCTACTCAAAATAATCTCTCTCTCTCCCTCTCTCTGTCTCTCTCTGTGAAGCAAATTGCTGTTTGCTGGTAAGGAAAGTATTAAAGGTGCCATAGCACCAGCAGCTCCTTCTTGAGGATACGCTGGGGTGCTACAAAAGATCTCTAAAATTTGGCAGCATCTCCATGAAGGCGGCCCATATGGCTGATGTTAGCAAGCAGTGGGGAATGAAGGGTCTGATAGGAATCTGAGGGTGCCAGCCCTTGAGAAATCGATTTGTAGAGAGTCGAAGCCCATTTTGGTGGCGGTGCTGCTTCGTTTGGTCAAGGTTATGCTCCACAATTCTGTATTTCAGGGCAGCAGCACAAGAAAGCCCCGGGCAGCACCTGCTGCGCCTCTCCTGCTGCGTGGGACCAAGGGAGCCAGGCAAAGCGGTGTCTGGCATGGCTTGCTGCAGGGTTTGTGCCCTTCTGCCCGTTTCTTGACCCTGCTGGCATGTCTGGATTTTCTTCCCACTCACCTGAGCAAGAGTGCTGCTGGCAAGTTTCTGCTCTTTTTTCCAGCAGTAGTAGTACTCCACACACTGTGCCACGGTCTTACTTGGGATCTGTTGTGAAAAGCAAAAGAAGGAATGTGAAATGGCCATCCTGTAGGGTGCATTGGAGAACAATGAGAATACAGAGTAAAGTAGGAATTAAAGTCATGGAGAAAATTGAGGAGGGTGTAAAATGAAATCAATATGCAGGAGTCAGAGAGGCATTATGCAATGTAATAAACCGAGTCTTATGCTACGTGGTAACACATATAATGCACAGATCAACACCAAGTCCCCCTAGCAGAGTTCTTCTTTGCCCTGTTCACTGCGGTTATCCCAGCACAAGGTGTTGTGGAAGCAACAGCACACCTGGGAGACAAGTCTGACAGAACAGAGCTTTGTCTTCCAAAAGAGCCTGGAGAGAAGGGCTGCAGAGGCAGGATCATCATTTTCACGCAGGCCTTCCATGTCCTGTTCTGTGACTACTTTAACAGTTTTGGTACTTGAGAAGAGAGGGACATAGGTGCAGTATTTGGTACCAGCAATAATTAACATGTCCCTTCTGATGATCTGCCAAGGTGAGGTATGTCCTGTGGCTTTACCTGCTTCTGGATGAGATGGAAATCCTTGCCGTAGGTGTGGAAAGCCTTTTGGAAGGCCTCCTTCTCCTCAGCTGTCCATCTATCAGAGCCTGGCAAGAAAAAGCAGCAGCTGAATTGATCCCTCTAGCCACTTGAAGCAGATCCCACTGGCTGCCGAAAGCAAGCTGGCACCAGCCATCATTCACGTGTGTGCATGTCTGCTCCCTCAGAAGGTGATGAAGACGAGAGCAGGCATTCCCCAGGGAAAAAGGCATGGAAAACAAGTCAAGCTGAAGGAGTAGATGCTGGTGCTTTCCCCATCCCCAGAGAAGGCGAGATCTTGTGCTAGTTTAAAGCACAACTAATTGAAGCAGAAATGCTTGACACGGCCATTAAGGGCACGGCAGCATGTGTCAGTGAAGGAAGAAGCTGGGCTTTGGTTACCTGCATAATGATAATCAGCCAAGGGATGGTCTTGAGCTGTTGGAGGCCCCCCCGAGAGCAACATCTCCAGAGCCTCCTGCAAGATGCAAGGGAAAAAGGCTTGAGCTGCCCTACAACACAAAAAAGGAGCCAAACCCCACCCATGCTGCTTTCAGCCGCTTTGCCTCTTCAGCTGAGGATTCAGGCCACTGCCTCTCATATGGGTCAAAGATTGTGCTTTGCTCCCAGTCCCTTGTTTCTGCTGCCCAGCCCTTGGCTCCTGCTCCCCAAGGGTAGCATTTTCCTCTCCAACTCCATGATTTTGCTCCTCCTGCACCCTGAATTGCCTCGGCTGACTGCGGCTTCTGGGAATTGTCCCTCAAAATGTCTTCGAGAACACAGATCTCCAGGAGGTTTTCAAGGCAGCAGGCTGCAGGACCCTGCGGCGCTGCCTCCAGGAGAGATCTTGTCCCTGCTGGAGCCATTTGGGCTCAGCCCTGCCGCAGCTGGACGAGACACAGCAGGCAGCGAGTGCTCTGCTGCTTGTGAACTCCCTTCTTCAAGGAGCAGCCAGGAAAGGCTGTCCCGCTGCCCGGGCCTTATCAATTCCCTGCCCACTCTTGCCCACGCCCAAACAGCCGCTTCCTACCGGAACGCTGCCGCGAGCCTGGTGCAGGCAGTGCAGGGCGAGCTCCAGCTGAGCTGCTGCCCCGGGAAGGCCACGGGAGCTGGCCATGTCCAACAGTTCTCTGACTGCAAGCACAACAAAAACCCACCCAAAGTCAGTCTTGAGCCAGCAAAGTGGAAGGCTTTCCATACAAGGCAGAAGGAAAGCACAAGAGCTAAAGCCTGCAGCTTGGAGAGCACAAAAGGGAGAGCAAAGCAAGGGGCAGCTGAAGCAAGGGCCCACCTAGTGCTGCCTCTCCCTTCCAAGCAGTTTTTGTCATAAGGAGTGGGGGCCAATCTCCCCTCTTCCAGTGGCACATGCCTCTGAACCATTTCGATAGCAGCACAGTTGCTCTTTTTCCTGCTCGGCTGCAGAAGCAGAGCATTGTCCTTACGCCTACCACTTCCACAAGGGAAGATGGGCATGACAAGGAGAGAAGCAGAGCCTGCCAAAAGCTGCCTTTTTACCCAAAAACCAGCATTTTACATGCCTGACTATCTCAGGAGTGGAAGGAAAGCTAGACAGCTACCTCTGTCCGGTTTTTCCAGGTCAGGGTCGTCTTCCTCCAAGGGCTTCCAGACCAGGGTTGCAGGCTCTTCATCCTCACTTGGCGGCCCGGTCTGCAGCTCAGGGAGCTCAGCCTGAAAGTCACTGCCAACATTGATGTGTCTAGAGGAAGAAGGAGGTGGACGTAAGAAAGGCAAGTGGTCAAGAGACACCTGGTGTGCAGCCACAGCCTTGGACCAATCCCACCGTGACTCTGAAAGAGCAGTTGTCCTGCTCGCCATTCCTCAAGTTTGCTGTCCTTTAACCCTCGGCCAAAACTCACGGCTTAGTGAGGACTCTTGCTTTCCTCTTCATTGTGCCTCTCCTTTCCACCTGAAAGAGATCAAAACAACGCTCCAGATGAAACTCATTCTGCCAAGATGTGTCGGTAGCCTTGCTTCTCATCCTCACCACTGAAAACCCCAAGCTCCTCTGTCCCAGCTCTTCTCCATTAGGTGTCATTGCTGTGTTTTTCACTTGGAATGTCTGAGGCAGGTCCCTCTAGCAGTCTGCAGCTTCCTGAAGAAGGAAAGCTGAAGGGCAGGCACTAGAGTGCCGTGAGTCTTGGGGTCAGTGAGAAGAGCCAAGAGGATGCATGGAAGATGCACTACTGCAGGCTGGGGTTGGATGGAAGGAAAAGGTTCTTCAGCCAGAGGGGGCTTGGGCACTGGAACTGCCTCCCCAGGGAAGGGCTCCCAGCACCAAGGCTGAGAGAGCTCCAAAAGTCTTTGGACACTGCTCTTGGGCACAGGCTGGGATTCTTAAGGCTGTTCTGAGCAGGCCCAGGTGCTGGGCTCCATGATCTCTGGGAGTCCCTTCCAGCCCAGAAAATGCTGTGATACTGTGATTGTGTTCCTGAGAAGCACCATTCAAGAGGGCATCTCACAGCTGCCTCTGACCGCGAGGCAGAGCCAGCCCTACACACATTGAACAACACAGACAAATCTAGAGCAATATCTCTCTGGAAAAGAGATGCAAGGCAGGTGGAAAAAAATCAAAAAAGCTATGAAAATAGAATATTGTTCCAGTGTCTGGAAGTGATGTAAGTATGTGAGTACAAAAGAATTGCTGCAACCAGATCATTTTGGAGGATGAAAGCCAGTATTGCAGGACAAGCCCAGCAAACTCCTTGCATGCTCTGATGGGCAGGCATCCCAGAGGAGAAGTCCCATCCTTCTGGTTTTTGAAGCTTTGCAGCAGGTGTGACCAGAGTGAGGGCGTAACAGGATTTGTGGACACTGAACCCCTGAATTCCTTCGGAATGACCAGTTGGTTTTGGGGTCACCACAACGTAGTTTTAGGACTTAAATGGGTGCCACGAACTTCTAATCAGGCGATCAGTAAAGGAGAATCTACAAGTGCACCGTGACAGCTCCCTACGTCCTCTATGGAAAGGTCTGTATTTCCCCTGGAGGCAGCATTATTCCTGGAGAAGTTGCAGCCTGCTTTCATGTGCAACCTCTTCTGGGGAAAGTGACCACGCACCGTGTCTGTGGTGGTTGGTGGCAGAGCCAGCTGGAGCCTCCTGCTGTTCTGTGAGTGCTTTGGGGGCCCACGGGGATTTTCTTACCTTGCTCAGTGCCAAAGTGCTGCGGGGATGCCTGGCGGCAGACCAGGAGATGAGGATGTCGCTGCAGAGGCCAGCTGTGGCACTGAGTGCAGAAGGTGGCTGCTGAGGGACAGCCCAGGAGCAGATGCTGCAGCTGCTGCTCCAGCGCTGCTCCACCAGTGTTCCACCAACGGCCGCAGGAGCAGCAGACAAGGGCAGTTGCTATGGGCACAGCCCAACATTCCATGCAGAACCCCGGGGGAACCATGGGACAGAAACAGGGACAGGCCACCTTTGCCCCTTCTACTTCTTCTGCTGCAAGTTTGCTCTGAGGAGCTCCCCATTGGGGCTTTTCCCCTCAGTCCTCTGGACATGGAAAAGCAGAGCCGGGACAGCTCTGGCTCTCCTCTGTGCTTCTCTGTAAGGTGCCTGCAGCTGAACAGGCACAGGAGCTGGCTCTGTCCAAGGGTCCATTCCACATTTCCTGCACTACAGAACCACAAGGACTCCTGCCGCTGCCTTTCCTCTGGCTCTGAGAGGAGCTAGAGCTTGCAAAATGTTCCGTGCAGAACCAAGTGCAAAGCTTTCTCTCCAAGTGGCGGCATTCATCCTGCCCCCTTTCTCAATTGTCTGGTGCCCAATAATGTCACTTGATGTTTTCCCTCCTTTGGCCAGCTGAGCTGGTCTCTCACCTCAACACTCCTTCCCTGAAACTTGGAGAAACGGGATGTTTCTCAGGGCAGCTGATGGGGACACACACACTGGGGCAGTGCACCAGCATTGCTGTAGTCAACAGGTCATGCAGAATTTCTAGGTCTCTCTTCCAGCTCCCTTGAAGAAGGGGGAATGTTCATCTCTACTACTCTGGCATTCCTCTAAGGAAGGAACACCAAGAGAATTTCTTTTCCACACTAATGGCCTTCACCTTTGTTTGAATACTTAGGTGCCAGATATGGCAAAACCCAGCCACTTGTACTGCTTTCCTGCCTAAGGTTTAAGCAAAAGCAAATCTTGCTTCCTTCCCAGCCTGCATGTTACACCCACGCCAGCCACCTGCTGGGAAAACATCTGGAATGAGGCCCACTGCAATGCAGATACTTTGTAGGCTCCAGATCCCACCTGCACTGGCTCCAGCAGGCAAGGGCAAGCTTTGGTCGCTTCCCAGAAGCAGCCTGGCCATTCCCCCCTGCCTCGCCCCCTCGCCATCCTCCACAGGCCCTGCTGCCAAAGCCTTGCTAGGCAGAGCCATTTGCTGGGCTCGGTAAAAGAGTGACTTGGATTCTTCTTTGGTGCAAATACCAAAGCTGTGAGAAGTGAGAGGATCAGGTTCACAGCCGCTCTGCTTTAGCTAAGGACATTACTGGAGGCTCAGATCCTGGTCCTTTAAAGAGAAACTGAATCTGAACTCCTGGTGTCTTTGTAGTGCATGTGGATATTTCTTTTCTAGAATCAGAGAGGTTAGAAAAGTCCTCCAAGGTGCTCAAGTCAATCTTGTCCCCCAAAATGAAACAAAGTTATGTTGCTGGGCAACAAAAAGGCCTCAACCCACTACTTTTATCCCAGCAAGTACAGTGAGACAAGGGCACTCCTTTAGATCCTGTGCACTGAATTCAGCAAAGCCTCCCCAGCCACTCCCAGCTGAGATGTTCAGGACTCAAAGCAGGAAGCTCCACCATGATTTCATTGGCAGTAATGGGGACACGCCTCTGGAAGTGCTGCCAGCTGAGCCAGGGGCTGGGCCTGGGGGGGACTCATGTGCCCCCATTGCTCCCTCAGGGCAAATGCCGTGTTTCCAACACCAAGGAAATGTAACGAGCACTGCCTCAGGGATTTCATACAGACAAAAAGGCAAAATGGAACAAACTTTGGTTTAATGATACAGACAGATCATGTCTCAACAAAGACAAAATGAGAAAGGATGGAGCATGGTGAACACCAAACCTCTTACATGTAATGATAAATAACATACTATTAATCTACTAGTAATCTAACACAACTTATTATCTACTCGTACTAATACATCTTTAATATTACTAATGTATCTTAACTAATAAATTGAGAAATTCCTATCACGTAAACTTAATAGAAGAATAAAGAATCCTAAAATCTTAAAAAGCTATCTTATTTCTTTCTAATCCTCTTGAGGCCTAACTCTTGCTAGTCCTGGACAATTGCGGGGCTAATTTGGCCTTTTCTTCTTGGGGAGAGGCTGTGCATCCTTGCTTGGGCGATGTCTTCTCCTATGCTTCTTCCTCTCCTTGATGGTTTCAAACTCCCTGGAAGACAGGAAACAAATCATCCATTGTTAATTTCATACACACCATGAAGCCAGGTGCCGAGATCTCCATTTTTGAATGAATTTTTGTCTTTTCAGGCTGTGACACCTTTGTAAAGTGATCAGCACTGTGAGTCTGATCTTTCTGGTTTCAATTCTTTGAAATTGAATTCAGCAAAGCAATTTGAATTGCTTCATCCTAGGTTTAATTGGATCAGCAGAATCAAAGCAAGCTTTGATGCATGTGTTCCTGCTTGTATGAACTGTGTCTTGTTGGGGCATGGCAAGGTTTCACTGGGAATGCTGGGTTTGAACGAAGATGTTTGGGTTCCAAGTGGGCTGTAAGCTTGAGCAGGGCTGCCAGGGGCGATCCTGCAAGTGGCCTCAGCTTGCCCTGTGGTGCCTTTGGAAAGGGTCAGCGTGCTTTAGGCCAAAGGGGCAGCTGGGAGCAGAAGGAGGAGGAGCTTGCGCACCGTTGGCACTGCCCGCACGGAAAGGGGCCTCCCGCCGGCTGGGGCGGCTGGCGCGGTTGGCAGCAGGGACACTCCGCGCTGCCAGCCCGCTTGCGGCTTCTCTTCCCGGTCTCCCCAGTCTCCTTCCTGGGAGGCCTTTTCCTCCTCTTCCGTTTGCCCGCAGTCTGGAAATCAAAGAATCCTTATCAGTGCTTCCTTCCTCTCAGAAAGCTGAGACGCTCACAGCGTCCACCCCAAAAATCTATCGGCCTAAGCAATTTCTTCCAAACCCCGAAGAGCTGAGAAAAGGGCTGGATATGGCAGTGGGCTGCAGCAGGCTGCCAACCATGGAGGTTGGAGGAAAATACTCCACTACAGCTGTAAGGGGGTGGGATAAACACGTGGCTATCTCTAGTTCTACATGTCTGATTTCTACCTCTCTGCCTAACATGTATTTATCTCTGGTTTTCCTCCCCACATGTCTAGGGTATGCTTTTTACATTCAGTCACACTAGTGAAGACACATGATTACCCATTTTCAGCTACCCAAAATGATCTCTCTCTCTCTCTCTCTCTGTCTCTCTCTGTGAAACAAATTGCTCTTTGCTGGTAAGGAAAGTATTAAAAGTGCCATAGCAGCAGCAGCTGCTTCTTGGGGATACACTGGGGTGCTACAAAAGATCTCTAAAATTTGGCAGCATCTCCATGAAGGCGGCCCATATGGCTGATGTTAGCAAGCAGTGGGGAATGAAAGGTCTGATTGGAACCTGAGGGTGCCAGCCCTTGAGAAACTGATTTGTAGAGAGTCAAAGCCCATTTTGATGGTGCTGCTGCTTTGTTGGGTCAACGTTATGCTCCAGAATTCCATATTTTAGGGCAGCAGCACAACGAAGCCTTGGGCAGCATCTGCTGCACCTTTCCCAGTACATGGGACTGTGATTGGTGTTACCAGTCACAGCTAGAAGATCTGCCTTCTGATTCCCCAGTGGGAGACAAGCCATACCAACTTGCAGAGCAAGCCAAATAATTGTTGATTAGACACTTCTTTTAGCATGGTGTGTTCTGCCCTTTTAGCTGTCCTGGCAATATAGGCCAAATCAGTGACTAGATTAAAAGGTTGTTGGAATTTTTTAAATGCTCTGACATCAGCAGCCAACTCAGGAATTTGGGGGGTTCCTTCAACAACTTGAACATCCTACTCCCACTTCTGTGTGTTTGGATCCTTCCAAGTGATAACCGATTTGTGTGATTTTCCAGAGCCATCTGTAAAAACTGTGAGGGCTTTAAGAGGAACCTTACCTTTTAGAGAATTTGGGACTAGATGGAATGTTTCTTTTAGTAGCTTGTGTTTTGGATAATGAATAGAGACTTGTCCAGGATAGCTGTCTAAAGCAAACTAAAGGTATCCATTTGTCTGTAATAGGGACTCTAATTTGTGTAGCTGAAATGCTACATAAATGTATGTTGGATCATACACTGCAGGGGTTCGGAGGCGGTTCCTGCCTTTAATGATTAACTGAGCTAAAAGCTCTGGAGGGATTGTAATAGTTTTTTTGGTGTGACAAATATACCCATTCTATAATTAACAATTCATCTGTAGAAGACGGGTCCCACTGAAAAAGTAGTGCCCGGAAATGTGGGGATTTACCAAGAATAGCAAACTGGGAGGTTAGAGAGCGGTCAACGCAGTGTGCTTTTCGAGATGAGATAGCAGGTGCTACCTTTCGCAGCGCGTCGTGGGCATCGGGAGTTAAGATGCACTGGGAGGTCAGGTCATGGCTCCCCTTCAGTAGGCTGAACAAAGGGCACAGCTCTTCTCTCGTGAGTCCAAGCAGTGGTCGGATCCAGGTGATGGAGCCACACAACTATTGTATGTCCCTTAGCATTTGAGCCTTATCTTTGATGGAGACACTTTAGGGAATAATGGCTGGCTCACTGATTAGGAATCCAAGGTATTTCCATGGGGAGGTCTACTGGGTTTTTCAGGAGCCATATCAAAACCTGCATCTTCAACTGCTGTCATAGTCTTTCTGATCACTGTGTTAAGGTAAGTCTTGTCTTGGGAGCAAATTAAAATGTCGTCCATGTAATGTAGAATTATAGCTTCAGGGAAGGCTTTCCTGATTGGAGATAGAATCCCAGCCACAAACATTTGACATAAAACAGGGGAAGTTTTCATTCCCTGTGGTAATATGATCTAATTATATCCTTTAAAGGGTTCTTGACAGTTGATGATTGGTTTTGAAAATGCTAATTTGGGAGTGCGGGATGGAGAGGGATGTTGAATAAGCAGACTTTGATATCAAGGATTGTGAGCTGCCAGTCCCTGGGAAGCATAGAAGGTGAGGAGAGGCCTGGTTGCAAGGGGCCCATGTCTTCTAAAACATCATTTACTTTCCAAAAGTCTTGTAATAACCTCCATCTGTCTTTGCCAGGTTTTTTATAAAAAGACAGGGGTCAGGGGCTAGTTGATGGTACGATGTGTCCTTTTAATAATTGTTGTCACACTAGGGCGTGGAGTGCTTCTAATTTGTCTTTTGGAAAGGCCCAATGATCCACCCACACAGGATCATACCCACAGGGAGGGATCATACCTTTTCCCACAGATGGACAACAGCCATATTGAGTGGTTTAGTTTTGATTTCTTTTTAATTCCCAAGGTTTCATTTTTCCAACATTGTAATACAGCATCTCTATTCAAATCATTATACTTACCTTGCTTAATTAAATATTTATTAATTTTTTCCCCCCCCATAATATCAGAATGGGACAAAAGCATAGTAAGAACAACAAGCAATTACAGAAATAGAGAATCTTCCCTGAGAATCTCTGAGAACCATGTTAAAACAATGGGAAGAACATCAACTTACTAAAGACCCACAGTTGAAGATTTTGCATTGCATGTTAGAATGGCCAAAGAAGAAATTAAAACAAGGTCTTCACTGGCCGAATCCACATCCTGGATGCTGGGTCTACCAGGATGTGGATTTGCAAAGTACTTTACAATTACGTCCAAAATAAATTAAATGCAGACTTGGATTGCAGCATGTGTGGAGGTCTGGTTTAAATATTGGAACATTGAAAAGGAAGTAGAAACAAATTCTCTCTGTAACGATCAATGATAAAGACACAACAAGGAAAACCAGTCAACCAAGGTGGGACCCATTAAATTTCCTCCCCGCTACTGCACCTCCTAACAAACCAGCTGCAATTGCAGCTGAGTCATTGGAGGCTTCAACGAGTCATGTAACTGAGAGGGCTGAAGAAGTTGAAAGTAGCAGTGGGACATCAGAAGAAACGTATAATCTACCATCCTCCTCCAGGCAAATTACAAATTCAGCCATGCAGGAAGTTCCTTCCAATCAAGAAGGTCCAGGCTTCTTCACTCAAAGGAGAACCCTGGCGGTACAAAAATGTTCTTTCTGCTCCAACAGTAAAGATAAAACAAAGGTGCCACCCCTCAGAGAGGTCCCAATGGGGGATGCACAAGGTGGAATAGGATATGGAAATGCACCCCTCACCTCTTCAGAAGTGAGGCATTTTAGAAAGGAAATGGAGATATCATTCAGTGACCCAGTAGGTTGGTCAGAACAATTTGACCAATTCTTAGGGCCTAGGATTTACCCTTGGGGAAAATGAAATTCAATAATGCAAACCCTTTTCTCTCCACAGGACAGAAAAGTTATTTAGACTTCAGGGATCAATATATGGGACAGAGAACATAATTTAGGACCAACTGGAGAGAAGAAATTACCATTAACAGATCCAGAATGGAACCCTAGCTCAGATGAGGGAAGAAAATGCATAGCAGAATACAGAACCCGAATTGTAAGGGGAATAAGAGGCAGTCCCCAGAGTTAATAACTTGAAGAAAGCCTTTGGTGATGAACAAGAAAAAGATGAGAGCCCAATTGACTGTATAACTCGCTTAAAGAATAACATCCAATTATATTCAGAAATAGATTTAGATAGTGAAGGAGGGAAGACAATGTTCTAGGTCCACTTTGTGTTACATTCTTGGCCTGACATCAAACGGAAATTAGAGAAATTAGATGCATGGCCAGAAAGAAGTTTAGATGAGTTATTAGCTGAAGCACAGTAAGTTTATGCCAGGTGAAATGAAGAGAAAATGAAGACTAAAGCTAAGATGATGGCTGCTGTCCAAATTCCTAAACCAATTAGGCAGGATGGGGAGAATATTCAATTAAAGAAACCTATTTGCTTTTATTGTAAGAAAGAAGACCATATGCAATCCTGCTGTTTTAAGACATTGAGGGACTTAAGAGATTCTCCAAGTGGAGAATCAACCCTCAGAGAACTGAGGGGGTCAGGGGCTCTTCTTCTTGGGGCACAAAAACCATCTTCAAGAGCCCTTGATAAAATCAAGGATAGGACCCCTAGAACAATGAATGGAATTTTTAGTAGACACAGGAGCAGAGAGATCTTGTGTAATTGAAAAACCAAATGGATGTGCCATAAGCAAAGACACTTTCAATATCTGTGCTGCTAAAGGGGAATCCTTCCCCATTCCCATCATTATGAATGTCACCATAAAGGGTAATGGACTAACCAGAAAAGGGAGATTTGTTTTTCTACCTCCAGCATGTAACAACTTAATTGGTCAGGAATTCCAGATACCTTTGAAAGCTGGAGTTCCACAAGAAGGAAGGATGAAGGTCAAATTGGTTACTTTATCCACACAAGATGAACAACTGATTAATCCTACAGTGTAGGCCCAACCAGGTCGCTGGGATAAAATGAACATTACACCCATTGTAATGAATCTCCTTCCAGACATTAAACCAGCAAAAGTACCCCAGCACCCCCTTACAAAGACCAAAAGGTATGGGCTAAAACCCATAATAACTGAACTGTGACATGATAATATACTAGAGCCATGTACTTCCACATACAACACCCCATTCTTGCTATTAAAAAGCCTGACAATAGTTACAGGCTAGTTCAAGACCTACGTGAAGTAAATAAAAGAGTGCAAGCTGTGTGCCCGTTAGTACGAAACCCTTACACCTTGTTAAGTTATCACCTACACACTCTTGGTTCTCAGTAACTGACCTGAAGGATGCATTTTGGTCATGCCCTGTAGATTCTCCTTCTAGACACCTGTTTGCCTTCACCTGGGAAGATCCAGACACTGGAAGGAAACAGCAGCTGACCAGGACCTGGCTACCCCAAGGGTACACGGAGTTGCCCACACTCTTCGGTCAGGCCTTGGAGAGCCTGTTCATTTCCTTTTCTCCACCCTCAGGAATACAAGTAACACAGTATGTAGATGACATAGTACTCTCCAGAGAGCAAGAACCCACTGTAAAATTAGGCACCATTCAATTACTGAACCATCTAGGAGAGAATGGACTAAGAGTATCTAAATCCAAACTACAATTTGTTAAACCGAAGTAAAATATTTCGCACATGTAATTGGTCATGGTACCGAAAATTGAGTACTGAAAGGATAGAAGGAATTTTAAATTTACAACCTCCACAAAAAAAGAGCGAGGTTAGACAATTATTAGGCTTAAGGAGGTATTGTAGAATATGGATTGATGAATACACACAAAGTATCACAATTTTATATGAAAAATTAACTACATCAGAACCTATTAATTGGACCCAAGAGGATAATAAGAACTTAGAAAATTTAAAGCAAAAGATGATTCAGACCCCAGTTCTCTTTCTTCCTTCACTAGAAGAAGATTTTCACCTATATATTAAACCTATATAGGAATTACTTACGGGGTCTTGGCCCAAGAGTGGTCAGGATTTCATAAACCTGTAGCCTACTTGTCCATATTGTTGGTCCCTCTGTCCCAAGGATGGCAAACATGCATCCAATCAATCGCTGCAGCAGCCATCCTAGTAACAGCCAGCCAAAAACTTACATTTGAGAGAAATCTGATAGAATACATACCACACTCCATCCAAACCATTCTTAAACAACGAGCAGCCGAATGGCTAACAGACTCTCATATAATACAATATGGGAGCACCCTCATCCATTCCACAAATGTAACCCTGAAAACAATTACCCACACCAATCCCGCACAGTTCCTATGTGGAATTCCCCAAAAACAAGATCTCATGCACAACTGCATAGTTTTTATAAACCTGCAAACAAAAATTCAAGAAGACCTCCTAGAGAGCCCATTAGCTGAAGGAGAAATCCTGTTCATCGACGGATCATCAAGAGTAGTAAATGGAAAGAGGTGCTCTGGATACTCCATCAGAGATGGAAAACAACTGTACATGTTAGAAAAGGAAAACTACCACCTTCCTGGTCTGCCCAGGTATGTGAATTAGATGCTTTGGAAAAAGCATTGCACAGACTAAACTATTGGAACCATTTATACAGACTCTAAATATGCATATGGAGTAGTCCACACATTCGGGAAAAGCTGGGCTGAAAGAGGGTTTCTCACATCTAAGGGCAAAGACATTTTACACAAAGAACTTATATTAAAAATTAGAGGCACTTAAGTTACCGAAAGAAATTGCAATGGTACGTTCTCCAGGTCATCAAAAGGGAACTCTGGAGAAACTAGAGGAAGCATCCTAGCAGACCATGCTGCAAAGGAGGCTGCTTTTGAGGGGGAAGTAAAGGTATACAGATTTTATCCAAGAGACACACACCCGAGAGTACACTGGACAACACTCTTCCCATCCCTATTTTTAAAGACAGTGAAAAACAGAAACTCATATCACTAGGTGGAAAGGAAGATTCTGAGGGACGGTGGCATCCTCCTGATGGCCACCAAATGTTAAATAAAGAGCTCACTCGAGAAATTTTACAGAACTTCCACCAAGCCACGCACTGGGGATCTAAAGCTTTAGCAGGTCACTTTCTTCAAAATTTTGGATGTCAGGGAATTGATGAATTAGCTAACCAAATTACCATAGGTTGTATAATTTTCCAAAAAGTCAATAGAAAATTAATGAGGAGAACGAGACCTGGAAGAATTGAAATTGCAATTAGACCCTTCCAAAGTATGCAATTTGATTTCACAGAAATGCCCCATGTCCAAAGATGGAAGTATTTCTTAGTGATTGTAGATCACCTTACCAATGGGGTTGAAGCATTTCCAACTGTTAATGCCACTGCTCAAACAATAAGTAAGGTAATCCTAGAATAGATAGTCCCAAGATATGGAATTATAAATAACATTGATTCAGACCAAGGTACCCATTTTACATCATTAGTATTGCAACAATTGGCTCAATAATTTGGAATAACTTGGAAATTACATACCCCTGGCACCCTCAAAGTTCGGGAAGGGTAGAACGCATGAATCAGACTATTAGAACAACCCAGACCAAACTGATGTTAGAAATGAAGTGGACTTGGATAAAGTGCCTACCCCTTGCCCTTCTCAGAATCCAGAGCTAACCCAGAGCTGACTAAGGCTGTTCCCCATGTGAAATGTTATATAGGCTTCCCTATTTAGCCACCCCGCATCAAGTAACTGCCAAAGAGTGAGGAAATAGAAATGTGCAAAGGTATATTCAAATGATTGCCCAGAATCTAAAAGACTTAAAGCAGAGAGGTCGTGTACCCCAGAACATTCCTTTAGACTTCTATTTACATAAGATATGCCCCGGAGAGTAGGTACTTATTAAATGCTGGAAGGAACAATCCCTGACTCCATCAGGGGAAGGTCCTTTCCAAGTTCAACTGACCACAGAGACAGCCATCTGAGCACAGGAAAAAGGGTGCACTTCCGTCAGCCGAGTAAAAGGTCCAGTAACACCACCACAAGATAACGAGAAACCTCCATGAACTACTCTCTACAACAGTCCTCCCCGTGTTATCCCTGAAATTATTATATCAATTGTTATTCTCTCACTGTTTTACAGCAGAGAATCTAATGGTTATTGTACTTACTATTTAACAAGTTATTACGAATTTTTAATTCCATTTCTCCACCAGTGAAGAGTATCATTTCCCTGAGAAATTACTTTCCAATAACTATATCTTTTTTTTTTTTTTTTTTTTTAAATTTCCTTGGGAGAAACAACATGAATAGAACCAAGGCCAGTTCCAGGTAGGACTTTCCTGCATCCAGGTACACTCCCATGACAACCAAGGGGTCTGAACCCAGTCGAAAAACCAGAGAGCTTGAAAGGTCTGCACCACCTATCAGAGAGTTCCACGGCACTTCAATCTTCCCATTGACCCTTAGGGAATGGAAGGTGCGCCCTACTCCTCATACTCTCCCTCTGGATCCTGTAGATCCCCCTTGTCAGAGCCTGCGTCTGCTGCCACCAATGCTAACATACAGTGTACCTGACCAAAGGAAACTCCTACCTCATAAAACACTCATTCCAGGCACATACTTATGTAAATCCCTTTTGTTATAATATGATGACACTGAGTAGATACTGACAATCAGGCAAAAAACAGTGGATTGGTAGAAATATTGGAAATGCAAACCAGAAAAGGAATGGAGAGTGCCCTGATCAAGAGATTTGGCTATATGTCAAATTTAATTATATAACGAAAAAGAAGGATTTGTTAAAAAGGAAAACTTATGATGTTGATTTGATTCGAGAAATTGTAATAACTGAAAGGGGGAAACAAAAGGGGGACAATCCATTAGCTACCGATAAAAACTTATTTATTGTTTTAGCAGAACAAATTAGTAAAAATCAAAATATAACCAATTGTTGGGTTTGTGGAGGCACCTTCAAATCAGAAGCCTGGCCTCAGCAAGGAGTCAGTACTGGACCCCTCAAATGACTTAAACTAAATTATTTCCCCTCCCAAACTCCAAGAGATCAAGACAATTGGCTATTGAGGGACACAGTTCTTGGAGAAGAATGTATCTGGAGAAAAGGAAAAAGATACACTGAGGAAGTTGTAGAAACTACCTGTAAAAGATATTTACTAACTGAGGATCACAAGACGTGGTGGATACTGAACAAACCAGATACCTTTTGGTCAAAGAAGAAAATCAGAAACAAGAACTGCATATTACATCCCAATGAACAACTTTATTAGTGCTGGGACCTTAAAAGTCAGCCTTATTCAGTATTACCCCAAGTTTCTAAGCATTGGACCTCCACTTTTATCACTCCTTCACATTTTTGGGAGGCCCCCCACGGTTTATACTGGAATTGTGGGCAAAGAGCATATTCTAAACTCCCTTCTCACTGGTGTGGCAATTGTACCTTAGGAGCAATACGACCTAGCCCCTTTCTACTATCAGAAGCAGCTGGAAACCAGCTCGGAGTTCCCCTAGATGATAAATTAAAGAGACAAAAAAGATATGAAATAGGGGGAATGCAACAATGGGGTGAGGAAGAGTGGGCCACCAGAGAGAATTTTAGAAACTTACGGACCTGCCACTTGGGCTCAGGATGGGAGCTGGGGCTATCAAACTCCCATTTACATGCTAAATCGCATTATTGGACTATAAGCCCTGATTCACGTCATATCTAATCAGGCCAAGAGTGCAATTGATTTTTTCAACGCCCAACAGAAGCAAATGAAAACAGCTGTATATCAAAACTCTTTAGCCCTAGATTATTTATTAGCCAAAGAGGGTGGAATATGCGGCAATTTCAACACATCAGACTGTTGTCTGCATATTGATGACCATGGTGAAACTATTACTAAAATTACCCAAAACATCAGAAAGCTTACACATGTTCCAGTCCGGTTTTCCCTCACTACACCTGAATAGTGGAAAAACATGTTCTCTGGGGAGTGGTGGAAGAAAGCCTTAATTATTTTTGGAGTTTCCTTAGTTAGCCTTCTCTTTCTCCCCTGCTTAATCCCATGTTTCATTCATCTAATTACCTCAGTAGTACAAAGCATGTTCGCTAGTCAAAATCTTCAAACGAGCCAACATTCTATGCCTACTGTCAAGAAAATCATAAATCTCAATCCAATCAAAAGCGATAGGAAAACGGGTAAAAAGGCCCAGCAAGTTTAGATTAATTTTAAACAATTAAACACTATCAACAAAGAACTTTTACATTTATGTAAATGCAAAAGCCAACGACTAACATAAGAGAAAGAGGGAGGAACTGTCATTTATAAAATCCCTTACATGGCTTTTGCATTTGTGACTGGTTTATATTTGTAACTGTTAATTAGCTTTTGCATTTATAATTGTTTAAAGTTACTAGTTTGAACAAATAAAAGTGTTCAAATTAATGAAGTAAATAATATAAAATCATTATCAAGTTATACTAGCTATTCAGTAGATCCCAACTGAATGTTTAACAGTCCTGTTAAAATAGGTAGCAAAATAAGAACTATATTATTTTTATAATCCTTTGTTCTTAACCTAATTACATTATTTGTAAATTTATTTATCTCTTTTTAGTAGCCTTATACTTTCAAAGGTCCCAGTGCAGTTTCCTCTCACCAACAACATGCAGCATTTTACAGACAATTTCTAACCCACTCCAGGTTGAACTGGTAACTTGATGCCACAGCAATGGTGCATACTAATGAGAGAGCTTCCCATCAAAAACCTCAGAGATATCATCCCACCCCAGTGACAGCACACTCTGGGAAAGAAGATCTTACCCCATCATCTACTAGCACCAATCACCTGAGACTGTGGGGGCGGAACTGCAAGTACAGACTGAGGGGATCGAGAACATCAAAGGGGCAGCCTGGCCTGAAGAGCTGTCTTTGCTGTCTTTTACTGTTCCTGGGACTGTGACTTAGCTACAGCAGGGGACCCCACACTGCAGATTTTGGTCAATATCTCTTTTTAGAGACCTTTTTCCAGATTTGAGGGCAGACTAAGTGCATTCACTGCAATGCCCTCGGGTTCTTGCCTTGGGGCCAAACGCCAGTTCAGCTAGAGATTTCCTCAATCCTTGGGCTTGGGACTTTATCCTTTTTTCTTTCTTTCCTTTCTTCTTTTTCCTTACCTCCCTTTTTGTTTTTCCTCTTTAAATAAACACCCTATTTTTGTTCAAATCGCCAAAGCTGTATCTTTTTACCACATTCAGCAAATTTTCAGACTTCATGCCAGCTCCTCGGAGCAAAGCATGAAATTACTCCACCAAGGCAAGTATGTGTAGTACTCCCTTGTGTTGGCATCAGTTCCCGTGGCAGAACTTGTCTTCCCACTGGACACTCACATGCACCTGAGCCTGTGGAGAAGCCCGGCTCCCTCCCCCTCTGTCCACAGCAACACAGACACTCCCAACCTTTCCCAAGAGCTGCAACACAACCACAGGCACAGCAGCATCCCCAGCAGTGACACCACTGCTCTGCTCCATTCTGCCCTGCCCTGCTCCTCTAGTCACAGCTGCAAGCCTGTATCTCCACAAGAGGCTGTGGCCTGGAGGCGAGGAAGGAAAAGGATCTTCGCTCACAAACCGTGCCACAAACCCCATCCATGGGTCTTCCCACATAGAAGAAACACCTGACCATTCAGAAGCAAATTTAGAGCTTATTCACAGGGTGAGAACAAAAGGAAGCTTCCAACACGAAGGGTTTATTTATTTATTATAGTATTTATTCTGACTATCACTCATAACAAACTACAAACTACAAGCTATAAACTACAAACTACAAACTACAAACAACAACAAAGGCCTCCTCCAGGGCTAGAATCTCCTGTCAGCCATGAACTGCTGCGTGGCCATGATCAGAGGCGTCAGGGTGGAGACTGGCTTGGCTGATGTTACAAACGGATGCTGCCCAAAGAGAAAAAGAAGCAATGAACTTCTACTTTCCCCACAGCCTGAAGCAGGCTTTCTCTGGCTACCAGAAAGATACAGAAAGGAGGGCATTCTGTGCACCTCTCTCTCCACATCCAGGACCTGCAGCCGCTTTGCCTTTTACCTGCAGAAGTTCCTGGGCAGACCAGCGCCTGTCCTCGTCCCTCTCCAGGCAGCAGTGCAGAAAGTCTCGCAGCCACGCCGACTGTTGCCTGGGCTTCTGTAGCTTCGGGGGGGCCCTGGTGCTTATCAGCTGTTGAACCTAGAGAAGAAGGAAATGCCACACTCTACCTGTCTCCTTTGCACCCCAAACTGCTCACACAGACCCCACTGGACAAGCTCCACTCTCCAGTGGCACTTTACTCCCTGCCACAGGGTGGCAGATACCTTTCCTACCCCTACTAAAACTACCCGAAGCCAGAGGCAGCCATAGCCAGTCCAGTAGGCAAAGGCTCTTGCCTTGACCCCTGATTTCACTGGATGATGGAAGTAGCAGCAACTCCATCAGCAAAAGCACACTTTGCTTCACACAGCCTCTACAAGTGATATGGAAGACTGACTTTTGTCCAACTCTTCTATTTCCAAGGATTATTCCATAAAATGCAGCTCAGCACTGCTCACTGCTCCCTTAGGCAAAGCTTCTGCCAAGCAAAAGGCATCCTGATTTTTAGGTCCTGTTCATGCACAAAAATGGCAAGGGGATGATCTGGCCAAGAAGCACGAGAGACTGTGCAGCCTGGAACCTATCATTTTCAGTTGTTGGCAAGCTTCCCAGGCAGAAGAATGGGAGCAGATTTTGTTAGGGTGACAGCAGTGTCTGAGAGCAGCTGCAGCGTACCGTGCGGGAGGTTTTCATCAGGTACGGAGGCGCTCCTTCCACCATCTCGATCCCCACGATGCCAAAGGACCAGATGTCCACTTTGGGGCCGTAGGGCTTCCTGGTGAAAATTTCTGGCGCCATCCAGTAAGTAGTCCCAACAGCTGATCTCCGTTTGTTCTGCTCAGCAGTAAGCTGAGCAGCAAGGCCAAAATCAGCTGAGGAGGAAAAACCACTCTGATCAAGCCAGCGTGACTTAGGAAAGCAAACAAAAGAAATCCCCACTGTACCAATGTCCAAGAAGGCAGTGTGGAACCCAGCTGTAAAGGGGCCATGCTGCCATTCCTCGAGCCTGCAGCCAAGGAAATACGGAATTGGCCACTTAGCAAAACCCCCCAGTTTCAGGCAGTGGATTTTAGTCCCCTGAAGCTATTAGACTGTAACTGCCTTGCTTGGGAAGGGACACACACAACCCAAAGCCACCCCTGACCCCTTTTTCCCAGCAGCACTTCCCTGCACCTTGTGGCTGTGCTCTGTGCTTGCAGCAGGGCAGCCTGCACTGCCACAGGTCCCACTGCAGGGAACTGGAGCCACCCAAAGGCAGCCCCACACCGCAGCCTGCCACGGCTGAGCCTGGCCAGCAACACCCACCCAACTTGACTGATCCATCCAAGCCCAGGAGAATGTTGTGGCTTTTGATATCTCGGTGGATCACTTGCTTGGAGTGAAGGAAATCCAGGCCTTGCAGGCACTGAGAGAGGAAAAAGAAACACAAGCCTAAGTGGACTTCATCCCACAGGCAGCAAAGTGGCACATCTGCAACACTGACTTCCTGGGGGATGGTGAGCCATGGCAGGACAGGCTGCTGGCAAGGGCAGGAGCCTGCTGCTCCACCACGAGAACAGCAGTGCCTTTCTAAGTGAGGGTGTGTTTGCTTCTGAAAGAGAAAGGGCAATTGTTCCTCTGGCCAGTGCCCTGCAAACACAGACCGAAGGAGCCCTGCTGCAGTGGCTGTGCTCTCTCCAGCCAGACAGCAGTGGATGCTTTTGCAAACACCACTTTGGGTGCAAGGCTCTCCTTTGAGGCTGAGCTCTGGGAGAGTCCTGTGAGTATCTCTTTGTCTTTGCCCCTTGCTTCACTTTGCACCACCAGTGCCTTTGCCCTTACAGGGAAGGAATGCAGCACACACAGGCTCCAGGCAAGTGTTTAGAGAGGCAAAGACAAACACACTAGAAGAAGGGCAGGGACACTGGCAGGCACTTCTGATGCTCTTGCTACTGCCAAGGACATAAGAGAAAGGCTTGGAAGATGAAATCTCTCCTCTCCTTATCACCCATTTGGAAGGACCATCCCGACCAAGCCATGGGAAGGAAGCACAAGTGCCATCCCTTACCTCCCGAGAGACAGCTGCTATCTCTTCTTCTGCCATGCGAGTCTCCCTGATGACATCGTGTAAAGAACCTCCGTCCATGTATTCCATCACCAGCCAGAGTTCCTCATCCACCAGGTAGCTGAAAGGAGGAAACAACAGCCTGGAGATGAACGCACGCACTTACACAACCTGATGGATTCTTGTTTCTGTGTCTCTCTCAGAGGAAGACAGGAGGAAGTGAGTAGTCATTCACTACGCTCTGCAGGACTTGAACTCTGTGCAGTTTAAAAGACTGCTCGGTATCCACACCAACGCAACAGGCCAAGGGAAATACAATAGACAGTGCTTTGTCAGCACTTCAGACCCAGGGGAAAAATCAAACCCCAAACACAACAAAACAATGTGGAGAGAGGACAGGAACTTGGAGGCTGTTGACTCAGTAAGACAGGGCCCAGTCCTGTCTTTGAAAGCACCCTTCAAGCAAGGTATGCCAGGAAAGATGAAAGCAGCCCCAATGCAATCTTTTCCCAAGATGCTGTAGATCAGCCCAGAAACAGGAATTAACAGCTCCATCCTCTTTTGTCAGTGCCCAAAAGAGTGGTTGCACCTCTGGCTTGCAGGATGTGAATGACCTTTCATGGCAGAACAGCAGAACCACTCACCTGTCTACATAGTTCACAAGGTTGGCATTCTTACTGCCACGCATGACCTGGATTTCATTCAGGCACAGCTCGCTGCTGCTCTCTTGCAGGAGACTAATTTTCTTGATGGCCACCTAAAAAAACATGGAAAGCCATGAACCAAAGAAGTCTGTGGCACAGGAGCTCAAGGGGATGATGGAGACAGTGATTACGGGATGACAGCAGCCCCAGCTGGGCTGGGCCAAACTGCCTTGTGACTGGACATCAGACCCCGTGCTTGGGCACCTCCCAGGACAGAGTGACAGATATCCTTTGCCTTGTAAACCTGGGAGAAACACAGTCTAAGCTCTCCACGTCAAAGCTCTAACAACACTCACTGTGCCCACAGTCTTCCCCAGGGCCTTCCTTTATCATTCCCATTGACATTGACACACCTCTTGCAAGAAGGAATCGATTCTGTGCCAGTAAAAATGGAGCAAAACTGCTGGGAAACCTTGGGCACTTCTAGGGGCTTGATCATTACTCCAGCAACCACTGGCATTCTCCATTGCACAACTAGAAAGCAAACCCTTACAGACATGACAGATAAAATTGTGTCCTAAAAACATCTTGAGGGTTATTCCCCCTAAGAAATACAACCCTACATATTTCACAGAAAAAATGCCGTGATGATGAAAACATCATTAAGGACACCTCCAAAATAGACAATCCAAGCAATTCCTCACTTCAGGAATTTGCATATTATTCCACTAAAATACTTTACTTCACACCACTGATATTTGCAATTACTGCCTGACTGTAAAAAGAAATAAGCCATGCCTCGATCCTCTAGGGATGTACACCAGGCTCTGAGCAGGACTCAGGCCCTTGAGACACTCCTTGCAGACCTTTCTCTCTCTCTAAGCACAGATCCCAAGGGCAGCACTGCAGGTGGCTGCAGAACTACCAGCACGATTCCCATGTATTGGCTAACAGCCAGAAATGAGAATTCAGGAACGCTGCAGCCCCAAAGAGCAGTGCCATGCTCTGAGACACCACCTGGGCACATAGACCCAGCCCTGTGTCCTCCTCTGAAAGACACCGCTTGGCCTCCTTGCATCCCCTGGGGCAGCTGAGAAGGACAAAACCTGTCCCCACTGTATTTGGCAGGCAGACGCTGCTCTGCACTCCATCTGCCTTTGCAGCAAAGCTCTGCTGGCGAGCCAAAGCTCAGCCACAGCTCACAGCAGAGGGGAGGGCACTCGAGAGCTGCAGAAGCTGCGGCGCTGCTTGAGGCTTACCTCTTCTCCTGTGGCAGTCTCCACTGCCATGCACACAGTGCCGAAACCCCTAGAAACAAAACAGCAGCAGAGAAAGAAGAAGTCCTTTAGTCCCTGCAAGTGCAAAACACTGCAGCCCAACGGGAACAAAGTCCTGGGGAAAACAGTAAATGGAACACCACAGATTCTTCTCTGGGTTTTTTCTCCCTTTTCTCTTTCTCTAGCTGTGCATGTGTCGGATTTTTCCAGGAATTTGCTGGTTGGGTGTTCTTACACCTCTCCTTGGAGTCTGTCTGCCAAACTCAAACAGACACAGATCCCTTCTCCAGCTTGCAAGGAAAGTAGTGTCCAGCCACAGCCAGAGCAGGCAAAGGCTTCCCTTGCTGCATACACAAATGGAGAAGTCCTCAAAACACAGGATCCTTAGGCAGCTGTGTTCTGGGTCCAGAGCCATTGGCAGCTGCTTCTCTTCCGTGCACCAGACACTGGAAGGACTCCACTTTTCTGGCGACTTCTTGTACATTTGGCTTCTGTTCTAGGGTGACGTTATGATGCTTGTTTCCCCAGTCACCTGTTCTGTTTATGCTGGATGTTATATTCTGTGCCTCCAAGACTGGATCAGACTATAGGGGCCGGGAGAAGAGGGAGCACAGAGTTTTGTTATCAGCTGCACTCTCCCCCGCAGTCTGCTGGAACACAGAACTCCAGTGTTGTTGTCTGGGCACAGATGGGGCCACACACCACACTCCTTTTGCTTTTTAGTTAGTTTAGCTAGCTAAGGCAGTCTGAGTTTTCCCTTTACTGTTTTTCTTTCCCTTTTCTTGGAGTCATTCGAACCTGCTCCAGACTGGGACCTGGCAAAACACCGAGAGTTCACACTTTGTAGCCCACCAGGGCCTACTCTGCAGCCTTTCCCAGCACTGGAGAATGACAACCCCCAGGAGAGACTTTCTGAACTTGCCATCTCTTCAGAGCAGCAAATGAGTTTTGTCATCCATGATTGTTCATTTTGTGTGCTGGGGAGTGATTTCTCTGTTAAATAAACAATTTCTTTCCACTTCTCTCCAAGGAAATTGTTCCCAAACCGGCTGGGGGCAGTGGCTGTGTGGGTTTGCTTTTGGGAGGGGCCCTTTCTGGAGGTTTCCTCCAAAATTCACCCTAAACCAGAACACCTTGTACAGAGAAAATGCTGCAAATCAATCCCATCTACAGTCAGCAGAGCTGGCTTTCAAAGGGAACAGCTTGGTGGATTCTTTGCAGCAAAGGCCTAAAGCCCACAGGATCCACGAGGGGTCTGCCATCAGGCAGATGATGCCTTTTCCTCTGGAGTGCATTGCCAATGGGCATGCCCCTGAATCTTTGCCTTCTGCAACCTTAGCCAAAATAGAGAGCAGCTCCTTTCATTTCTGCTTTTGGCTTCTAGACTTGGTGGTGGTCATCCTGACCACTGAATTTTATTTGCAGCAAAATATTGGAAAGAAATGTTACTGAGAGCTGTTTCCTGACAGCTGTCAGCTGCTAACTTGACCTTTGAGGCAATGAAGTTTCTCCTCCTTTCATTCCCACGTACTCTGTATTCTTTTATGACATGCCAAAATTATTTCTCCTACAAAAAGTGGCAAACAGGTGCGAACACACTTGAGGGACAGGAGGTCTGCCAGGTGCTGCTCTTTGCCACAGATAAGACATTGCCAGCATTCAGGTGTCTCTGCTGTGCCTTCACAACACAGCTATAAATGCTGGCCAGCACTGAGAGATCACCTGGCATCACCTTAATGCAGTGTCTGAACAGCTTTGGAGCTTGCCTGATGTCACTCTGGGGAGATGGGACACCAGCAAAACACACTGCCCCTCCCTTTGAAGAAGGAACTGTGGCTGCACTCACCCTTTGCCAATAGTCTCCAGTTCTGTGTATTTAGCCTCAGGATCTCCCTCGCTCACCAGCATCTCTGTAAAAATCCCAAGGAAAGATGCTCACTTCAAAAGAGATCCCCCCCTGCAGCAGGTCACAAAGGCAGCCCCACTCTCCGGGACACTGGGCCCTTTCAACTCAGTCAGTCGGGAAACAACAACACCACCACACCAGCACCACCTCAAAAACAGCAGCAGCAAGACAAGCAGCCCTGCAGCACAGATGGCCTGCACAAAACTAAAAGTCTGAAGTAAAATCTAAGCACACAGAGCAACAGTCAGAGGAGACAGGGATCAGAAAACTCTAACCAAGAGAAGTGGTTGTTGTCTATAAACATTAAGGGCAGCAGGAAAAACAAAGCCTTCCTGTTCTTGGCAATGAACACTCTGCAACATTCAACACAAGCTTTCATCCTTGCAAACATCAAAGGCATCTTGGGTTCTGGAATCAATTTTTGTCATCAGCTGCCTTCTCCAGAACAGGAAGAATATTTGCAAAGTGCTTCCAGCAGAGCCCAGATCTCCAGCTTTAAGAAGGGCTTTGCCTAAACAATGCCCTTCAGCCTTTCAGGAGCAGCAGCTCATCTTATGAGCTACTGTGATGGCCTTAGGAATGAAGTCCCTCAGCCTTTAGGACAGGCTGAGTGCTGAAGATGACCTTGGCCGTGCCCACAGCAGCTGGGCCCCGCAGGAGCTCCTTGAGGCTTACTCATTCACGAGGTCACAGCCTCCTGCTCAGCCAGAAACAATCTCTGCCTGGCCTTTTGCCCACAGGGAAGCTCAGGCAAAGCCAAACCAGGCCGAGCTGCTCTCAGAGGCAGGAGCAACACCCCGCTGATCCCTCACCACCTCAGAGCACAACAACAGGGCCTGTGTGGAGGAGGCCTCAGGACCTGCCACTCAGCTGAGGAGGAGCAGGAGGTGGGACAGCTCACGCCGACACACGCGCACACAAGGCACTGCTCCGGCACACAAGGATCACAAAGGACCTACTCAGCATGGCCAGACACTTGTCCTCTGTCCTCTCTCGCTGCTGCTCTCTGCTGCCAGACGAGCTGGTCGTGCTCCAGGTGCACGAGCTGCTCGTGCTTGAGCTTCCAGCCTGGGCACTGGAGCCTTCTCCCGAGCCTTCAGCTGCAGCTCGTGCAGGTGCCAGGACAGAGGAGATGGAGCTCTGGGACAAGAAATGAATTTGGGTTACAAATGTGCCTGGCAGAGATGCCCCTCCCATCTTATTTCAAATGCAAGCCCCTAGGAAGATGCTGCTGGCCACACCCAGGGCTCTTCACCTCTCAGCCTGTGCAGCCCGCTTCAACAGCTCAAGGCACAAAATCCAAAGGCTGCTTTTACATGATGGACAAAATGACACCAAAGACGCTGCTACCCAGAGCGGGCACTTACTGGTGTTGTTTGCTCTGGCTGTGGGCTGACAGCAGGGCCAGGTTCATTGGCACCTTCCTCCTCTTCAGCCTCTTCCTCGGGTACAGAGGCAGCCAGAGTAGGTGCTGACGCTGCCCTTGTGCTCTGTGGACAGACAGCAGCATGAGGGACAGGAAGAACCTGTCATTCACCACCTCACCTATATTCAGCTACAGGCCCTGCTGCAGCTCAGCTCTTCCTTTAGCTACTGACTTTAGCTGCTCTGTGGGGAGGGCCAGGTCCCTGCTGGGGACAGTGCCTCCTCATGTCCTGCAAGCTTGTGAACTGCATCTTTGCACTGCTCTCCTCACAGGGGACAGGGAGCCTGCACAGCCACTGGCCACCAAGGGCCTCACTTGTACCCCAGGAGCATCCAAAGACATCCTAATGCTACCTCTTGTCTCTTGCTAAGACAAATTCACAGCCCCTTTCAGAACAGTAGGAACCTGCTGCCTAAACAATCCAAGTTCCACTCCCCTTTTCCAAGCCCCACTGACTGAGGGAAGGACTGGAAAGGTTTTGGCCCACAGCATCTTCAGCCAGGCACAGGAGGTGCTGTCTGATCAGAAACTTGCAGCTATGCTTTGCTCCAGCCACAGCACGACCCAGAGCTGCCACTTACTGATGCTGGATGCTCAGGCCCTGCAGTGGCAGCAGGTGCAGTTTGGGGAGCATCTTCCTCTTCTTTGGCCTCTTCTGCAGGAAGACACGCAGCCAGAGGATCCTCCGAGGTTGGTGCTGGGCTCTGCAGACAGACAGCAGCGTGAGGGACAAGTGACCTTCTTTATATTCTAGACCCAGATGCACTAAGGAGAAATCATCTGCAGAGAAATGGGATTCTAAGTTGTTCCAGCTCAAGTAAAATGGGACAATTAGAGGGGACTGCACTTTCTTGTGCAGGAGAAATTCTGTCATGGCTTAAAGCAGCAAGCAACCCCACTTCCAGCTGCTTAAAAGCTCTGAAAAGAAACTGGAGAAAACAGCCTGGGCTCCTCCTCCTGCTGCTGCTCTTGCTGCAAAGGGTCTGGACTGTAGTTTCATTCATCCAACCAGGCTGGCACTGGACTGCAACAGGCCCAGCTCACAGCTTGCTCCACAATTGTCAAATGCTACCAAAGCCAGAGGCTCCTTTCCCACTCACCCAAAGACCGGATTCTCTCCAGGCACGGGTCATGTGACCTGCAACACACAAGGGAAAAACAACCAGATGCTGTAAGAAAACTGCCTGTGCTGGGCAAGCCCACAAAAAGTCAACCCAAAGACAGAGCATTCTGCTTTCACTACACCACTCCAGCTGCAACCCCTGTGTCACACAGCAAGCAAGTCAACAGCACAAAATATTGCCTGGTGTCTACCTTCTGTCCTCTGTGGCCACTCAACCCATAGAAACTTGAGACTCAGCAAGGCCCAGTGGTTCTGTAACAATCATTGCTTCTGCCCCACCCCACCCAGCAGGAGCTACAGCTCCTCCCTTTCCTGTGCTTCAGTTTTCTCAAGAGATTGCATGCAGCAATTGCCATGAGCTCACTGGAGCCTTTCCCCAGAAAAGCTCCACCCAAGTGCCCCTTAGCCAGGGTGGCAGTTCTATTGTGACACAGCACAGGAACAGCTCTAGGGTTCGGGAGCATACAAGAACTCCTCTGAAATGTCTATCTCAGAGGCCTTTTCCAAGCTGATTCTGTGACTTCATCACAGAACACATGGCTCTTTTAGCGTGCAGGAAGTGTCAAGGTCCACAGGCACATGCTGGGATGAGGGAATATAGACAAGAAGACTTGAACTGAGGGACTTTCCCTCAGTCCTGGAGAGCAGTGCACAGCTTTTACAAGGACTGTTGACAAGCTCTCCCACTCTTCCTGTCCTGGAAGTTGTCTTCCTTGAGCCAGCAAACTGAGGAGACTCTAAACTCCATAGCCACAGGCTGTGCCATGGGAGGAGTGGAATCCCTGCAGGCCACATTACAAATGCTGCCCACTCCCCACTGGCTAGAGACACCCCTCTCTTAGCTGGAGCTGTTGACAGCGGCTTGACCCAACCAAAGGCCTTTTTGTGGCATTTTGGTTTCCATATGCTGCAACATCTACTTACGTGCCAGGTGGGTGAGAAAGTACCCAGAATAAGCCACGGAAAAAGCCGTGCAAACTGCAGCACACACTCCCTCCATGGCTCGAGCAGCGCTGCTCAAGTCTGCACCAGACAACGCCTGTGGGAAAAAACAAAAATATTCCGAGTCCTGCTGGCAGAGACCTCGTCGATCAGCAGGTTCGCCTGCAGTGAGCGTGCCACAGAGCTGCTCTGCACACTGAGCCCTCCTGGGCCTCGGCACAGCAACTTTGCCTTGACAACGCCGGGATGCGGCTGCTGACATCACAATAGCAGCCGCCCTAGGCTGGATTGTGAATTCATGCATAGAACCAGACCTGCTCTACACCTAATGCCAAAAAAAGCCTGCAAAGTTCTCCTCTGCTACAAAGCAACACAAAAAGCCCTCCTAGTCCATCACCTGTTGCTCAAGGCATGTAAGAGCAGGAACACACTCAGCCCCTAGAGCCCACACTGAGAAGCTGAGCACTGAGAAGGGACCAGGATATGAGGAACCACATTAGTGGTCTTTGGCCACTATTTCTGCTGAGCAAAAATCAGAAGGCTTGTTCCTTTGTGGTAGAAATCAGAAAACAAGGAGAAGAAGCACTGCTTTAATTACATTTAGAGGTTTCTCCTAGGTACAGAGACATGGTCATGGATCTTTCTGTATATATATTTTATTTATATATACACATATATATATCTATATATATGTATGTGTATTATATTATTGAATACTATATATTCAAAACATTTTACATCATAGCTATGGGAAATGGCATTCCCACAGCAGGGAAATGCCATGACAGAAAATGCAAGGAGGATCGTTCTGTCTGACTCACTCTAACAGGGAGGCCTTGGGACCAAAGCACCACCACCATTTTTTCCCCCATTTTTCTCCTTCCACAATATTGCTCAGGAGGCGGGGCTGAAATGGGTGGCACGGAAGTGGCAGCTCTGACACACAGCTGAAACCATCAGGGCCAGGGTGGCATGTGGGACTGTTTTTCCACTGCAACAGAACAAGGCAAGCCAGAGTGGTGACACTGATCCCAAGTGAGTCCAGCCAAGCCAAGTGGAGCCCAGCAGGGTGGTAGGAAGAGGCAGCAAAGTGGCAGATCCCATTCCCACACACATGCCCAGCGTGGCAGACTGATGGCAGTGGCAGTGCCAAACAGAGCTCTGCAGGGACAGAGAGACACCCATCACCATCGCCACTGCCACCATCCCTGCTGCAGAGAGGGAGCAGGAAACTGCCACTGCAGGTGCACAGCTGCTCCAGGCAGCACCAGCAGCCCCCATCTACCATCAGAACCATTCTGTAAGCCCTCGCCATCGTGTCTTTGTTCCAGGGGCCCCATGTGACACTTCACCTTTGTTGCTTAAGCCATTCCTCCTTTTGCACTATTTTCTTCTTATTGTTGTGCACTGCTTTTTATTTCCTCACTACATTATAACTCTAATAGTTTTAACCTCTCATTTATTGTTTTCTCCATTGTCCCTTTCCATTGTCATGGAGAAGGAGAGAGAGGAGAGGCTTTACAAGGACTACCTCAAGAAGAGGACATAGAATGGAGGGAAGGCCTTCGAAAGAATAAACAACCTTCATGCTGCCGCTTTTGCAAGGAATAAATATCCAGGTTTCTTAATATCCAGCCACAAATCTGTGGAGTCTTGACAGCCAAGAAGCACAGGAACCTGGACACCTTGTTGTGAGAGACTAGAGGAGATTGCTGGCTCAACACTTTTCAGGGGCTTGTATGTGGGGAAGGGGCAGATCAAGCCTTGCTCTGGTGAGGCCATGCCCCACTCGGCATGCCCCACACCCCCAGGCCTGTATCCCAGCCCAGCAGCGGCCACTGATCCCTGGCACACCAGAGGCAATGCCCCACACCTGTGTCTGGAGCCCCTAACCCAGCTCCTAAATGGCCAGGTGAGTGGGAGCCCCATGAGGGGGAAGGCCCCAGGAGAGCCAAAGGCTATTTACCTTGGGATATGTGGCCACCATATGTCTTGACCCTACCTCTTCTTGGAATTTCTATCGGCTGAACACCACTGGAACCTGGAGTGATAGCTGTGTTGGTTCTTTTCTGTCATTCTCTTTTTCTCTTTCTTCTCCCTTTTCCCTCCTCTCAGATTTTTGAAAATAACTTAAAATGTAACAGGTTTAGTAATCTAAATGAAAATTAACTTACTAAGATTATAAGTTGAATGGGCTAAATTAATGCTTCATAGAATGTTTTATGTTGATTGAATCCTGCTCTAAATTATTTTTGCCTTTCAAGTTCTCTGATTTTCAAATGTTGCCAGTGAAGGGTTTTGATGTTGTTCCGAACTCTTGAGAACATCTCGTCAGTATTTCTCCTGCTTTTCTAACTTACAGTACATGAACAAGTTTAAATTCTTTTAAAGTATCTCATAGACCAACGTTTTTGGAGGCTTGCATTTTAATTGGCACAGCAAGCAGGGTACTCTTGAGGTGATATGGGCCTTTTATACAGCATTAACTGTTCATGACATAATAAAGGAGAAATAAATTTTCAGTCAAAGCTGATCTTTTCTGGCAGAAAAGTAATAGAATCCCAGGCAGAAACTGATCTGAACTGCTCTCCAGTGACGCACTTGCTAAAAGCTTATATAGAAAGCTTGTCCAGCCCTAAAGAGAGATGGGGATGGAGAGAAACTAGCACCATCCACAGTTACTTGTGGAGAAACATGAAATTTGGTAGAAGAAAATTAAAAACTCCAAGTAAAGGACCATGCCTGGTATCCATATGCATGGAGGTTTGACTCAGAGCTGTATGGTGCCCATCAGCTGGAAAAGGAGCTGCATCAGCTGCAAATTGCTGAGCCTGAAACAATAGCCAGCCTCAGACCAGAGTAGGAATTGAATGCCAGGATGAAGCCAGCCCCCAAACCATGAGAAACCAGTGAAACACGCTCTTCCAAAGCCAAAGAGCTTTAGAGTTGCAATTTAACACTGCTGGGGAAGGCCTGGAAGCAGTGTTTTCCATAGTCCAGGAACAGCCAGGCCTTCCTGACTGCAAGGTCAGCCCCACAGCCCTTGGGAGGGCTTTACTGCCTCAAAGTCCAACCCCGCCCCTCACCCTAAACTCTGCCCACCCCTATAAAATACAGAGGCAGGATGCCCCGAAGATGATGTCACCTTCCTCTGCTCCCTGGAGGAGAGGTTCAGCTCTGCAAAGCCAATCTTCTTCCCTCCTCATCCCAAGGCCTGCTCACTGATAAAGAAGGAATTCACTTACCAGGATGCAGTGTCTGCAGTGATACCTCATTCTGCAACAGAAGTGGTTGAACTACACGGGAAAATAAGCAATGATCGCAAAGAAAGGGAAATGGAGAATGTTTTGCGAATTTGGATTTGGGGGAATGAAATAGAACTTTTGGAGAAGGAAGCACATGGTGAAAAGCGCTGGTCTTTTGCTCAGGGAACAACTTGTGGTATGAAAAGTTTGGACCCCTTGCAGAGGGGGGAACCCCATACCATGCATGAGAAACAGCTGATGCCTGTTGACCTTCTTCTGTGTTATTGTAAGTTATTTCAACATACAAGGATCAAAACTGAGAAAACAAAATCTTGGCACCACCTCCAAAAAGTTATGGTTGTTGATAGAAGGTGGTGGATTGAAATATCCCTAGAGGCTCTCTGGAAAGAAAATGGGGATTAAATGGGGACTCAGTTTCCCTGGATTCTTAATGAAGCTTTGCAAACTGCTCCTGCCCTGCCTCCTTCTGGCAGCCCTGGCTATTGAGCCTTGTCTGCCACCAAAGGCTGGAAGCCAAAATGCTGCTGCTAGAGCATAACCCTTAGGAGAAAATGATTTTATCATCGTGCAAGTTTGTTGTTTTGGTCTCACTAATAAGCCTGAATGTTCAAGAATGTCCTCACTAGTCAGGAGACTGGGTGTACATCCAGACCCGGAATGGAGAGCCACTTAACCAGAAGTGGAAAGGACTTTTGATCCCATGGCTGTGAGATTTACAGCTGGACATTCCTAAATTATGTGATTAAAGTTAGCTCTGGACACATGGAATTGTATTGGACAGTCCAGTAAATGTAACTCTGCTGCAAATAAAGCTGCAATGGACATTTCTAAAGTGAAAAACATTAAATGGTTTCTCTTTCTGCCCATTTCCAGAGCAGTGTCCCTGGTATGGCAGCAAGGCTGTTTGTTCCTGAATTAGTCAACCATCCTAGCAAGACCGTGTACCTAATGACTACAATAGCAAGTATGGCTTTGAGTGCCAGAGGGGTAAGAGACCAAGAAAGAAAAGAGAGCCATGTCTGTAGGAGTGTGCACCCTAATGGCAGAGTGGCAAAACTAGCCTTTGTCCCCCAGAAAAGGAAAGAAGGCCAGAAGTTTCTCTCAAGGATTAGGTGAAAAGCCACCTCATGGGACCTCAGGGACTTCACCAAATACTTGAGGACATCTAATTGGATAGAAGCCAAAAAGTCCCGCTTGATCCATCAGGGAGAAAAAGAGGAGAAGAAAAGAGCTAAGTGCTTTTGTGAAGTGTTTTTACCAGGAGCGGACTGCTGCACCTGGCTCAAGTTTTTCTCTTTGTTATTATGCCTTTTATTAAACCTTTTTGTTTCTAACACTGCAGCAGAAGTCATCCTGCTAATTTTATGCCCCCAGAGTAATAGATAAGCTGTCCTTGGGTGTATTATATTTCTTTTGAGGGCTTATGAGACCTGGCTAAGAAAAAGAAACATAATAGAGCAGAGCTGGGCAGCAGTTGGGGGTACTACAGTGCACTCACAGCCACCTGCCAATGCAGCTGGCCAAAACTAAAACAAGCAAACAGAAGCAAAACCAAACAGACCAACCCTCAAATAATTTTTAAAAATTAAAAAAAAACAACAAACCAACAACCAAAAACCCAAACACTACAGGTGCTTGGCCTAAAGGCCTGGTTACTGATAACATAAGAAAACAACTATTAAAGATGACACCTGGGACACCAGCTGGCCAGAGCCAATTCCCAGCTATCCCATAATTTGCCTTTCTGTGCAAGCACAGAAGTTTCAGTTGCCCATCTTTCAGAGAGAGGAGCCTGCCAGACCAGGTTGAACATTCAGCAATGTCTACTTCAATGATCTCAAGCTTTCAATCCAAGCCCAAGCTTATGAAATGTGATTCTTCCTTTAATTTCCTAGATTCAAAACTGATTCTTCAGATCTACGCATGAGACAGTTCTCCAGATCTACTGAGGACATGGAATGGTTTGGAAAGCAAACTAAGGAACAAGGCACAAACCCAAATTTTATAGGGCCAGGGAGAAAATGATAAGAGGAAAAAGAGCAATTGTGTTTTTATTCCATCCTTATTAGCTATAACTTGCAATTGCTGTGGGGTAATTAAGAGTTTATTCAGGTTGACAACTTGAGTCAAAAGTTTATTTCATTCCTGAAGCTGCAGACTTGAAATGCTTCAAGTTCTTCCATCCCAGGGGAATCCTGTATGCAAAATACTTGAAAACACATTTTTTATCAGAAAGAAAAAGAGATTTAAGCATTGTTGCAAGTGTTTTATATATTCATAGAAATATCAAACTACTAGGTTAATTCCTGAGACTATTTTTATCTTTTGCTCTTGTGCTTGTTGTTGTCTTATTCCATATTCTCTTACTGCTTGTAACCTACATTAATCCTATCTCAATGCATGCAATAATAAAGCAAAGAATTACCTAAGGGATGAAAAGAAGGCATTCCTCACTATCTTGCATAAGGATGAAAACGGAACATTTCAAAGACTTCAACAACTCATTTCTCTGAATAGGAGCAAAGAAATAAAAGGCAGCAAGCTTTAACCACTCCACAAATTCCAGCTCAAGTAAGAAGCTCACAAAGGGCACTAAGGCAGGGAGACGTGGACACGTGCACACCATCACCTCATCTGACAAAAATGAACCTGTTTCACAGCACCAGGCAGTTCATAGAGCCAAACTCCTTCCCCAGCCCCATGGGAAAGCAGTGTCAAGGCACAGGAACTGGGAAGTGTCCCAGGGTGCAGAGATAATGCTGGCAGCATTTGAGCCTGCAGCACTGGCTCAGACACACTGAAGTTCAGCTGTTGCTGTGCAGCAGTTTCTTCACACTGCTAAGTTTCATGGGGGTGGCTGTATTTTTTACAACAGCCACTTCAGTACAGGATGGGCGTAGTGAAAGGCACCGCAAGCTCCTTTGCCCTCGGTGGATGTTTGCCATGGAAGAGCATACTCAAGCTGGCTCTTCTAAATCCCAGGGTCCTTGCTCCCTTCAGTGTGCTCAGCACGACCCTCAACTCCACGGTGCTGTGCAACTGGAGCAGCAGGACAGGGACCTCTGCAGCCTGAGCTGCCCTTGTTCCTCTCTGCCCGTGCAGAGACGATGGCGTGGAAGAGAACGGCAGCAGGGCCCTGCGTGTCCCCGGGCTCAGGATTTGTGCTGCTTCAGCTCCACGGAGGGAACCACGGGTGAAGTGAAAAAGCCAAAATGTTTATTAAGGGAAGGCAAAGCAAAGGGGTGAACTGGGAGGGAAAAACGTGGATGGGCAGGGTGTGGGGGCTGGAAGGAGGGAGCTGCGAAAAGGGAGGGAGATGGCAGGAGCTCCTGGAGCTTGCCACAGGCTCAGCTGTGACCAGCAAGAGCTGGGCCTGGAGCTGCAGCTGGTCCCCTCTGCTCTGCAGGTGGTCCCATCTTCAGTGGGAACTGGGAGTGACCAAAGGACACTGGATCTTCTGAGCCTGCAGATGAAGTTTGGCAGATCCTGTGCTGAACATCAGCTGGACAAATTGCTTTGTGAAGGAGGGGCACTCATATTCGCTCAGGGCTTGAAGGGCTGGAAAAGGGAGGAACAGAAAATAAAAAGTCTTGACTAGCATTGATTTGTTTGTTGTTTGTTTTTTAAAATTTTCTGGTCTCTTGATAGCTTAAGAGTTCCAGTCTATCTATTTTTTACATTTCTTTTTTTCGGTTATTTGTTTTTCTGATCTACGGAAATCTATAATATCTTCTCAGCTTTTTTTTTGTTGTTGTTGTTTGTTTGTTTTGTTTGTTTGTTTGTTATTTACATCATGACTGCCATGGTAAGTTACTACCAGACAACAAAAACTTTATGCACTTTGTGTTTGCACTGCTGGAACCTGTGTCAGCTGTGTCATGCTCTTTGTGTGCCCATAAGGTGTGACAAGGAGCAGCTGTAGTGGATGTCAAAGGAGTGCAAGGAGGGGTGGAGGAATCAATTTGCATTCCTTAGAAAGAAGAGAAACAGAAGTACTGAGATGGCTTTACACTACTTCTGCGATGGATTTCTGGCATATTGTAATACAATTATCTACAAGCAGGAAATCAGCAGGCTGCTGAAAGAACTACAGCAGAGAGCTGAATATCCCTAGTGCTGAAGGGCAAGGGATTTAATTTGTCCCTAAGTTGGTAGGGATCTCATTGTGTGATAAAGTAAATAAACAAATTGTGGGTAAAATAAATCTGCGCACATCCATGTTGAGACACTCTGACTGGCGAGGTGTCTGGATGTTGTGTGCATAAAAATCTCTAACCAAATACCAAATTCTAATTGACTTTCACAAGTGAATTCATACTGGATTTCACAAAGGCAGTTGTCAATGCTCTGCAGTTGAACAGCTTCTTGAATTAGGAGAAACTTGCTCACTATTCTGAGCAGACTGCATTCTGAAAGTGCAGGTGAAAGAGTTAAAAAATCCCATCAAATATGACTTAGCAGAGAAAGGATTTCTAAAAATTGCATTGTAAATAGAAGCATATTTTTCTGATTTTACTTTCATTGTTCTGTAAAATTAGGATGACTTTTATGAATACAAGATTTTCTGTTTATTGAACAAAACAAATTCTTTTTTTCTTTACAAATGTTTGCATAAATTAAATACTATTTCTATATTTCAGAAAGCTGTGGGAGAGCTGTGGAGAGTTCTGTTTAAATCACCCCAAGTGATTTCTAAATCACTTCTAAATTGTTTAAATCATCTCCAGCCTATAAGATAGGAAACTCTTTTTGTTAGAGAAGCAGCTAACCCTGTCTCTTCATACTTGAAATATCTGATGCTTTGAATAATACATGACATTTGAATGCTGATTTTGCATTTGGGACCCAGATCATCTATTAATCTTTAGGGATATTGAGACCTGATATCCATCTTGGCAGCTTGCTTTATGCAGTAACCAGCTGCAAGCAACTTAAAGAACATCAGCTGTGAGAGTCACTTCTAAAACTTCCTGTCTCCAAGGTTAAATTATTTAAACAAATACTATAGGTTTTTAATAAGATGTAAAATGTATAAGGAAGCTTTCAGAATGGCTTATTGAGATATAAATGGACTGTGATTGACTGGAAATGAAACTAGGTGCTGTGATGGTACCTTTTTGCTATGGAAGTGTGAGCCTGCTGTTACTCCGGAATGACAGACTTCATTGTCAGGAAAACAAGAGGTTGCATAGAGCAAGGAGTTTCCAACAGTGCAAACCAGCACCAATCATTTTGCAAGTCAGGACAGCCTTCAATCACGTTTCTTTCCAAGTTTCATATTGGATGCTCTCGTGACTGTTTTCTGTTCACAGACTCATCTGGAAAATGTGAAGATCCTGAGCTGTTTACACTGACTAATCCCTCAGGCTAGGAAATAGAACAGAAAACAATGCATGTGACAGACTCCTTAATTCTTTTATGATATCCATCTTTAATAGGCATCCTGATGGCACACAAGAAACCTGACTGCAGAGTGGTCATGCATACAGAGCACATGTCACTAGTTGCTCAAAAGTGGGCCTGTGGGTATTTCAGGCTGAGTGGGTGGGTGTTTTCTATATCACATGCATGTGACAGCTCTCTTCATGTAGCAGGTGAATGCAGTAACTGATGTTCCACCACTAACATTTGTTTAATGCAATCAAAGAAAAGGTTTTTTTCTTTACATTATTTGTTTATATATATCCAACTCTGTATCATAATGGATTCTGAAAGCCATAGTGACTTTTTCATCTGCTGGGTTTTTGTTGGTTTGTTTTTTTTTTTTTAAAGAGGTCTAATAGCACAGTTAACACAGTTGAATTATTTCTCCATGTAAGAAATTTCACTCCATTTTCCGCTTTCCACATTTATTTAGTTTATTTTCATCAGGTGCCAGCTTGCTCTCTGGCAAACCAATCTCATTCCATATTAGTTTGTGATGAGGCCACAGGGCAAAACAAAGCAAAAAGAATAGGAAAAAAGTAGCCAAGAAAAGATAAGCCCTTGACCTCCTTCCTTGATGTGGCAGCCTTGTTTGGCTGAAAGATAAGTGTTGTAGTATAGATGAAAGTAATTCCTCTAATACAAGAAGTATAAATTTATTTCTAGCTCCTCTCAGTGTGGAATTTGTGTGCTAGATTTGGATAGTTAACACTTTGTGACAGGAGTCATGATTCAGCAGAAAATATTTTCTATTTGAAAAACTCGCATGACTGATAGCTGGTGAAAACCCAACACAAGCAGAAAGTTTGTTTGGCCACCCTGTCTTAAGAGCCTCACTCCTGAGTGAAATTGGCAAAATGAAGCCAAGATCTTTCCAAAGGCTCGGGCCTGTTTATTGAAAGTCAAGACAAGCGCAGAGGAGAGCCCAGGGTGAGCCTGGGACCTGGGCGGCAAGTCCGAGTTCCAAGCTAACAATGCTGCGTGCTGCACAGGGTGTTTCCTTGGGCACGGGCTGGGCAGAAGGACCCAGGTGCTCAGCACCCGGGGCTTTTAAAGTCTCTTAAAGCCACAGGAGTGATGCGCTCTCAATCCACCTGTTGCATGCTCCTTGTCTTGGTTGTTGGTTGCTCCATAAGATGGTGCATCTCTGGCCAATCATTCCAGAGTTCCGAGGCTTCATTGGCTCGCTGCTCTTGCAATCATGTTTCATATTAATGTCATAATCTCCTGAGGCAGTTTTCTAGCAAATTCCCTCACCCAGATCTCACCACCCCCTCTCTAGTGGGCATGCATTCCTATTTCAGCACATTTAATTCCGTAACTTATTACTCTATAACTTATTACCTAAATTAAGTATAACAATTGATTGCATTAATTAACAATTCATGACCCCGCCTACAAAAGCTAACTTTATTTATAACCCTACTGCCAAGAATTTGGAGCTCTGTTCCTGCGCCTCTCTTGGCAGGGCTCCTGGGGCAGCTGGTTACTGTGCCAACACTACCTGTTCTTCTGTATCAGATACAGGAGTGATGAGAGAAAAAAAGAAAACACAGTCTAAAGCAGGGCTCCTTGGGCAGCTGGTTACTATGCCAACACTACCTGTTCTTCTGTGTCAGATACAGGAGTGATGAGAGAAAAAAAGAAAACACAGTCTAAAGCAGAGCTCCTGAAGAAGGGACAGCCACAGTGTGTCCTTTTGTTGTTCAGAAGCTTCTCACCGTCAGGGAAGGAAGCAAACCACATCAAAACCTACCACTTTAAACCTGAACTGGAAACCCAATGGTCCTCTTGTGGTATTCACATATTCTGTGGACAGAAAGAGACTTCATTCTCTGCCAGGATTTTCCTGAGAAGCTGTGAGAAAGCTCAGAGAAAACAATTCTTCTCTTAATCTCTGCACCTGTTGTTGTGCACATGTGGAATGTGTTCTGGAGGTTGTTTACCAAAAGGTAGTTTCCTAATTGGACTCTGGTGCTGGTGTTGGATTCCTTGCCCAATTGGATCCAGTGTGTTGGACTGCCTGGCAATGGAGATGGGTTTTTCCTAGTAGTATAGTGCAGTAGTGTAATATAATACAGCATAGCTTAATAAAGCAATTCTTCAGCCTATACTATACTATAATATAGTATAGCTCGATAAAGCAATTGCTCAGCCTTCTGCAATCAGGGAGTCAATGCACATTATTCCCCCTGTTTGGGGGCCCCCTGCCACAATAATCCTATAAGGATTGATCAATGGCCTTTAACAGAAAAAATTAAATTAAGAATTGGTAAAGGAGCAATCACAGGACCAAGGTCACATCACACCTGTGAATAGTCCCTGGAATTCACCAGTATTTGTCATCCACAAGAAGACATCGGGCTCCTGGAGGTTGCTTCATGACCTGAGGAAGATGAATGCAGTGACTGAAGACATGGGACCTCTCCGGCCTGGACATCTTTCTTTAAAAATATCACGTTAAAAAATGTGACTTTATGGTCTCATTTTTCAATGGGACCTTTCTGAGAGATATCCTTTGTTGAGAATAGAATGGGTTTTTCTTCCCTACAGGTTTCCAAAGACTAGTTTTACAATGTTAGGGATGATAGCACAAATTGTAATTAAGACCAGAACAAGATTGTTCAGTTTAGCAAGTCAAAAATTTGCAGTTATCTATTTGCGACTGAAAAAAAGATTCTCTTGATTGGGCAATGGAAAATTCTGATGGTTTACAATATGCATTGTTAAATTTTCCAGGTATTTGTTCTGTTCCTTACGTGGCTCACAAATTATTGCAAGCAAAATTGAGTTTTGGATAGGAACCTATGTTAAGTGAGGAAACTTTAAACGCAATAACTCTCTTCACTGATGGATCTGGAAAAAGTCACAAGTTGTAATTTGGTTGAACCAAACATCTAAAACTTGGGAATCAATTTTTCAAATAATAGAAGGATCTCCTCAGATTGTTGAGCTTGCTGCTGTGATTCAGGCTTTTCAGCTCTTCCCACAACCTTTTAATTTAATCAGAGATTCTGTTGCTAATGTGGTTAAAAGATTAGAAAGATCAGTTCTAAAGGATGTTAGTAATGACACTTTATATTGTTGGCTTTCCTGTCTTTATACATCATTGCAATATAGAACTAATCCATATTTTGTTTCTCACATCAGGGCTCATTCTTCACTTCCTGCATTTTTAGTAGAAGGAAACGTGAGAGCAGACAAACTGGGAATGGGTATTTCAAACACTTTGCAAACATCTTTGAACAAGCAAAACTGAGTCATGCCTTTTTTCACTGTAATGCACCAGCACTTGTGCGAACGTTTCAAATTTCTAAAAGTCAGGCTAAAGCTATCATCGGTACTTGCCCTGACTGCCAGCTTGTGCAGCCTCCTGTTTCTACAGGAGAGGTCAACCCGCGGTGTTTGCAGAGCCTGCAGTTGTGGCAAATGGATATCACTAAATACCTTTCCTTTGGTAAATTTAAAAATACTCATGTTTCAGTGGGCATGTTGTCTGGTGCAGTTTTTGCTTCTCTTCACACCGGTGAAACAGGTAATCGTGCTTGTCAACATTTTTTGCAAGCTTTTGCTTCCTTGGGTGTGCCCCAGGAAGTAAAAAACGGTGATGGTCCCGCATATATATCTCAAAAATTGGCCACATTTTTAAAGGATTGGACTGTTCGTCACATCTTTGTTATCCCTCATTCTCCCACAAGTCAAGCAATTGTTGAGATGACACATCAGACATTAAAACGTATTGTTGATCAGCAAAAGCGGGGAGTAGAGGTCATATCACAGATGAGGTTGAACAAAGCTTTATATATTTTTAATTGCTTGAACTGCTCTGTTGCAGAACCTGATCCACCAATTTTTAGGCATTTTTCAAATAACACAATGGAAAAAATGGAAATAAAATCCCCCTCTTTTAATTAGAAACCCTGGGACAGGACAAATTGAAGGTCCTTTCTGATTAACCACTTGGGGCAAAGGGTATGCTTCTGTCTCTACAGGTGCAGGAATTAAGTGGGTCCCAGTGAAAAGCATCAAACCATATCACACCCCAGAAGGTGTTGATGAGTCCAAGACCGTAGAAGCAAGTACGCAGACGTGAGCCGAACAGAGGGATCACGGGTCACACCTGACATTCCTTGTTCCTTGCTGTGACCTGCAAACTCTGATTTTATGCTGTTTATAAATGTGTCAATTGTTGGTTTTGTAGAGCTCTTTTGGCAAAAGTGTGGTTTTTGTTTTGTGATGTTATAGATCCCCTCTACTGGGTTTTCAAAGGTGAAATTTTTATTAAAGGTCAAAAGCAAAGTTTTTTAATTGAGGAGGATATGGGAGGATCTTTTGTCAAAAATTAGCTCACGAAAAGAATGGAGCAAAATTGAATGATACACTGATGTTGGTTGGTTTTAATTGTTTAACAAACATTTAACAAACTAATGCCACATCCACTGCAATCAGTGATATGCTAACAGATGATAACAGTGTTGGGCATGCTACCCTTTGAAATAGAGCAGCTGTTGATTTTTTTTTTCCTGGCACATGGACATGGTTGTGAGGAATTTGTGGATTGTCTTGCATGAACCTGTCTGATCATTCTGAATCCATCCACAAAAGTATACAAAAGCTGAAAGATTTGACAGCTGAAATTAAAGAAGATGGTGGGTCCTGGTTAGATGATTTGTTCCTAGGATGGAGCTTTGCACCTTGGCAAAGAGAACTTTGTAAGATAGGTCTATATGTGTTGGGTGTTTTGGTAGTGATACTGGAGTAATAACTTGCACGCCTCAGTGTGTGTCACAAATGATGGATAAAACTATCAAAGAAGTGTTTAGCATGTAAGAGACATAGGATTCACAGAGAGTTCTTGAAATCTCACAGAGATGGTGGATGAAGGTATTGACATGGACAAAAGTTTTGAATTAAGACCTTGGAACAGGTGAGACTTTTTTGAACAATGACTTGTAATTGCAATGAGACATGATTTATGCCCTTTGAACTGACTGGACTTCCACAGCATTAAAATTGCTGTGTTGAAAAATAGCAAGGCTTAAGGTGAGCAAAAAGGATGTTTTAAGCAAGTAATAAGCAGATATACTATAGTAAAGCTATGAAATGCAAGGTAGTTAATAAACGACACGGTTATGGAAGGGTTTTTTTAGTCAGACAGAGAGGGAGAATTGTGGGAATCCTTAAAATCAGAAGGTTTGGGGAAAGCTGCAAAAGACAGGGTTCAAAGACATCAGAACTGTGATTAGAGCTAAGCAGCAGCCATAAGATAAGTCAACAGCAAAATTACATAAGATGTAAAAAAGTAAGGACAAATAGAACAATGGTCTTTGTATTAACGCTTGGCTAGAAAAACTCCCTAAGCTAGAGAAAAGTATATCTAGTGAGATATTAGGAACTTCTAAGCTTAATAATGGAGCTCAGTCCATTCTACCTTAAGGCTTGCAAACAGGTATTGTATTCCAAATAAGCAAGCATTGTTTTAACCGAAGGTACCTGTGCTTCTAGGGGTTGGATAGAACTACTGTTAATATGCTTTTGCTTTGTGGGATTGGTCAAAAAAGTTTACCTTTTTAAGGTAAGGTAACATTAGGTTTTTGTGTGCTGCCAGGGATGTGAGCTGCTGGCATCTTTCCATTTTCATAACCATGTAATGAGAGTGGAAACCAAACAGCTGGAAAACAAACAGCTCGAGGCACGTTCCTCAGCATTCCTGTCCAGTTCATGGATTGACACAGACCCCCAGCCAGCAATGCTGTCCTCTCAGGAAATGTGGAGGGACATGGAGTTATTCAGCTTTGTGAAGAGCAGGCCCCAGGAAGACTTTAGCTCCACTTTCCAAAATTTCAGAGTGGCTTTGAAGAAAGTGGGAGACAGCTTTTTTAACAGGACCAGTTACAATAGGATGTGGTCTAATATTTTTAGGAATAGATTGTAAACAAATGAAGTTCTTATGTGAGCTGTCCATGAGGTAGGTAGACTTCAGGATGCTTGTCTGTGGTTTCCAGTGTCTACTGAAGTGTATTTTAGGCAGATGAATATCATAGGGTTATTTTACTGTTATATTATTTACTTAAGATTCAAAGATGCCAGTGTACCTTCATGAAAACCCGTTTCCCCCTTTTTCTTTGTATTATAAATAAAAATAAGGACAAAACATGGGTTTTGAGCTCTGCTTGGGTCTCTTCTTCATGATGAGAACTTGAAAAAAACCTCTTCTGGATGAGGCTTTTTTAATTTCTCTCAATGGAAAAAGAGCACCTAGGTTTAATAATATAGTTTTCTTTACCAGCCAAGTTCATGGCTTGATCAGGATCATGAGCTTGGTTGGAGGAGGCTTTTTGTAATTATACTTTAAAAACAAACTTTTACTAATATCTAGTGCACGGAAATTTTAGACATGAATAACAGTGCAAGGAATTCACCCTTTTCCCCTTGTAAAAGATAGACATTTAGTTAGTGATTTAATAGATGACTTTTAACTTTTAAAATGTGTCTTGGTTTGAAAAGACAGGTGTCTGCTAAGGAAGGCAGGAGCCTCCTCTGAAATGGAAAATGTAAAACCCCTCCTTACAAATTGTTATAGTTTTGAAATTAAGGGGGCCTCTCAGGCAAAGATATGGGAGCAGAAATAACAGTTCTTTATTAGGGAAGAAAATAAAAATCAAATAAATAATGTGATAATACAAAACAACACTGCCGGAGTCAGAATACAACCTGACACCTGTCAGTGATGGAGAGAGACGGGGAAGACTGACTTGGTGATCAGAATCCAATTCTATTGTGGGATACAAACACTTACATATTATTGCAGGGAGACTAGTAATGGGTACTACAATGATTAGGTTAAAATCACATACACAAACTTTTACATGTCACAACATCTCTTGCTTGCAGAGTTTAATGGGATTTTCTTTTTCTGATAAACCTGTTTGATTTAATCTTCTTGCAATCTAAGTCTAACTTTCAAAGTTCCGTTTGCTTTTACCAAGGCATCCTGTTATCAAATCTCTTTTGTTAACCAGGCCCAAAGTCCATAATTTGTCTTGTGTCCCCCAACATTGCAATATCTCCCCCTTTCCTTTCGACCAAAAATACTATTTTAGTGGCCTTGTTAATTAATCTCTGCACACATTGAAAAGTATGATGATTGATACAATAATTATTAAAATTACGACATACATACTTATCCTAAAAGGAATCTTTTAGTTTAAAAACTCCAGCCACTTAAAGGCTCATCACGCTTTATCTTTAAAAACTAAAAACATTCCTGATGGCAGCCGGACTACTGGATTTAGAAAGGCTGCCAGAAGTGTAATTGTATCAAAAGTTTGATTCTTATACACAGGGTGATTGGGAGAAAGATGTTTAGACTCATTCCCTCCTGTGTATTTAAAATTAACACAAAAATCCAGTTTCACAGAACCCAGGAATTCTAATTCTTGGGGCTCCACCAAGGGTGTTTCAGGAGGGCAAGGGATCCAATTTGATATGATTTGGTTTCTTTCAAAAATTTTTAGTGTAAATGTTAGCATAAAATTCTGGAGAGGCTATATTCCTCCCTAATATTTTGGTTTTTAACAACACATGTGCTTCTCATTATGAGCATGAAGATCACACAAAAGCATAACAATATGTAATAAAGCAATAAACTTATACTAAGTAAAAATAAATCAGAGAATAGATACAATCAGTATCTGTTGATAAATAGATGAAAAATAAATGGTGATTTCAAACAATACATTATCAATTTCTTAAGTATTGTACTATTACTTAGAGTCTGTAGTAATTGGCAAGCTTTATTTTTTAAAGTGATGGCTTGGAAAATCATTCCCGGGTAAGATTTCTAAGTTCACCTTAAAAGGAGGTGTAGCTGTTATAAGCCCAAATTTGTTAAGTCAAAATTATTTGAATATAATTTTGGTGGAGAAAATTTTCTCTACTAGTTAAGATCAGGACTTGGCCAGGGTCCAGGCTTTTAACTGGAAGAGTCTTTTTAATATATTTTAATAACCTCTTAGTACTAGTAGTTAGAAAAGTACTATATGTCTTATAAATAGCTGTATAGCCATAAATGAAGGTTTGTGAAGTAGCTGGCTTTCTGATTTATGGTTACTTAGTCAATGGTACCACAGACAAATAGCAAATGAAAAAAGTAATGATTGCTATAAAAAGACAGTGAATTCACACCATAAGATTAATAACATAATCAGGGTGACTAATAGATCAAGAGAAACTGTCTTATGAAATTGAGGTTATATTTTCCTAGACATTTTTGCATATATGACATTAAAGCAAAAAAGTAAAAAAGAAAGCATTCAATAACTCATAACTAATAATGGTCATAATATGGAATTGTTTATCATTCTTTAGTATTACTTATAAAAAATAAAATAGCAAAAATTGTTCTTATTTCTATAACAAAATAGCGTTATCTTGTAGTTTAAATGAGCAAATGTTGACAAAAATTCATTCAGACTTTATGTCATTCACTTGTATAGCAAAGGAATTATATCTTATGGCTCAAACAGGTATGCTTCAACAAAACTTAAAATCAGCTTCACTAAAACTTAACCTTAATAAAGTATCTCTAAAAGAACTTAAAGTTAACATCACCGAGACTAAACAAAGATCAATCTTAACAAGAATTAACTTATTTAAACTCTATTATTATACAAAGGTTAGTGAAAATTTCTCATCTAACAGTTAAACATCAAAATAAACAACATTCAAATAAACAACTGTACTGATATCTTTATAATAAAATTACCTTGTTAGAAATATGGAGTAAAAAGCAAGCACTTAGTAAAGCTGACAATGGAGTTAAGTCTGGAAAAATCACTACAGGTAAAATTCAAGGTTTGTCTTGAATATGAGCTAAAGAATCTTGACTTTAAAATTCTCTAATTCCTCTTAGTGAACTATGTAGTTTTGCTATGTTACTAATATGTAGAGAAACCTCCACCTCTATACCAACACCTTTGAATTCTTCTAGTAACAATCCTATTAAAAATCACAAATCACAAGTTACTAAAATTAGAAGATAAATCTCAACACTGGCTGGTGCCAGGTGGGGCGGGGGGTGGGGGGGGGTACATGCCCTGCAGCAGCTTTAAAGATTGCTTGTAGGATAGGTTTAAGTTTGGCTTAGTAAGAGCAATGGCATATAAACACTGAAGGCTAAACCGAAAAGAGGTGTAGTTACATAGTACTGAATAGTTGTACCAAAAAATTCACAACAAAAGACATTGCTAAAAAACAAGGCAAGTAACTGGAAATTTGACCAGGGCTAGGTGTCCCTCAGGGCTTTAGATCTGTCTGAACTGTGGCTTTTGATAGCTGGGCTGCTCCTTCCAATGCTTCAAAGTGCCTGGGGCACTTCAGCCAGGGACCATTGTGGGGGTGTTGAATGTCCCAAATGACTCCTGTACGAAATCTGAATGCCTAAAAATTCCCCACTGTGTTAACACATCCCTCCCCCACAAAACCATGGGGACAGACAGCACACAAAGTGCAACTGTGGCGATCCACCCATCCCGCCCTATAACGTGCACTGTGTTGGCTTTGCAGGCTTTCATGACTCCCACCCATGCCTGGGAGTACCTGAGGCACAGTCATTAGTGGCCACTCACTGGGCCATTGGCTTTTTGAGACAACAGTCACATCAGCTCCAGTATCAATAAGTCCCATCAGGACTATGTCCTCACCTTTCAGAGGCACTTCGCACTGGTATGCTGGACGCTCAGCTATAATACATTGTGTCCACAAAATCTGTGGGATTCCTGTAGAACAAAAACCACCTCCTCTTTTCTGCTATCAGCTGTGCAGATAAGGGTGCTGCTGGGGAGAAGGTGAGTTGGGCTACATGGCTCCTGGCTGGGACTACACAGGGCAGCTGGAGGGTCCACACTATGAGTCAGAGTCAATAACTCCAGGGGGAACAAACAAAGAAAGTATGTACACGCTGTCCAGGTAGTCCAAAAACTCCTGTGGGAATCAAAGGAACAGATGAATGAAGTTGTGATGGACAATTTTATAAGTTAAGGCCATTGAAAGTGTTACTGTTAATGTGAAGTTGTAATAAATTAAGTGTGTTAATTATGTTGTTGTTAAAATGTAAAACCTTTCATGTTACTGTTGACCTGAAGTTGGAATAAGCAAAGTTATTGTTACAAGGTTAAACCTGTTAGTTACCTCCACTGTTAATCCCCGCATTTCACACCTACCATTGTTACCTCTGTCAAGTGCTGCCTCCACTGCTTTCTAAAATGGCGCCGAGGAAACCTCCCTGGGAAATATGCAAATCAAGGGCAAGTCAAGGGAATCTGACTAAAGACCCTGAAACCGACAAACTAAACCAAAATTCAAGAAACTAAGTGAATGGTTCTGCTGGCAAAAAGTACTCCTATTCAATTAGTGAGGTTTTAAAAATCACTGTAACCTCAACAGAACAGAGTCAGAGTGAGAACCCTAGACTTTGAGCGAGGCAGTAGACTTCCTAGGCACGCTTGTGAGGACGGAAGCCCCAGTTCTGCTGTGCAGCAAAACTGCGTCACCTCCTCCTCTGCGTCGCTACCGGGAGCAGTGGGGGTGTGCGCGACCCCTCCGGCCCCCACCCAGAGCTGATCATTTAATAAAGGCACTAAAAAGGAGAAAGATCTCCTGCCTGATTCATTTCAGTTGGGGACTTGTCCGGGATAGCCACGCCTGAAGAGGACACCAGGAACGGGACGGCTGCCCGCCCTGGACCTCCAGGACAGCTGGCTACTCGGACCCAAAAGATCAGTCTGGGACCAGCGACATCAAGGAGCGCTGGAGGAGTAAGCAATCCCGGCGGCGGGCGTAGGAGGCGTGCGATTGGTGTGTGAGTGAGACGAGGGCCGGCAGCCCGGACCCTCGAAGCGAGTGAGGACCCCCTAGTACCGCAGTTCCGGACTCCCGCCAGGGGGCCGGCCAGGAACGGGGGGAAGCGAGAGGTACTGCTGAGTGAGGCATCTCCTGGGGATAGTGTGGGCTCCCTCCTGGGCGTGCAGGAGATAGCCAGGTGTGAGTGGCAGGCATCAGGGCCTGGTCTCCCTTGGTAAGACCACTGCAGTCTAGGTAGGTCCGGACATGTGGAGTGCCTAGATATTGAGTGAATCACACGCATCACAGGGTGCCCCCAGGCACTGCCAGTACCAGGTGCCCACGAGGGTCCTCGCTTCCCAGGACCGGGCCGGATGTACTGTAGGTGGTGTGCTGCCGCGATTTCAGGGAGGAAATCGTGAACCCACGGCCCTAGAGCACTGGGGTGGGGAGTCTTCAGGTTAAGGCAAGGACAGGCACCACACATTCTTGCACACATCCCTTTCGCCTAGGCTATTCTGCTGGGGAGGGATAGCCAAGCTGGATGGTGGACGGCAAAGGGGTCAGGCCCCGCTTGGGTTGATCCCAGATTCTGGGAAGGGATACCCCCGGGTAACCCCATGGAGTCTCCTGGAACCTTCCTACCTCCGTTCAAAAAAGTGAGGAAGGCAGATACGGTATTAGAACAGGACAGTCTAGTCCGGGGTTAGGACTTGAGGTCCAGCTTGGCAGGTGGCTAGACAAGGGAAGGTCCTGGTGCCCAGGGAGGGGATTCTAATACTAGGGACCCTGGCTGCGTTGAAAAGGGTGCTCAAGAGTCTCTAGGGTAGAGGCGAGGCGCGGGGGTACATTTAGGTGGTGTGAATGCAGTTAGTTTACCTGGGTAAAAGAGAGAGAGAGAGTGAGAGGGAGAGTGATCGAGAAAGGGTATAAGTTATAAAAAGAGGGGAAGAAAGGTTTAAGTTAAAGTTATTTATTCAGTTGAAAAAAAAAACGAAAAATACTTGATTTACTTGTAGATTTGTGTTGCCTGTCAGTAAATTTCCGTTTGGGTAGGGGCACATTTGGGATCTTAGTTTATTTATTTAAGGATGGGTCAGTGTGTTAGTAAAACAGGGATCCCTTTCAAAGGAAAGAGGAAGATAAAGAGTATTCTGTTAGATAGTCCACTTGGACAGTTATTAGACCATTGGGATTCTCAAGAAGCCACTAAAACCCTTGACCAAGTTAGAATGATTTATTATTGTACAGAGATTTGGCCAAAGCTGAAATTACAAGGAAGGTGGCCATGGTATGGAACTCATGATCCATGGATGTGTTCCCAACTGAACCAGTTTTTGCGAACTCAGGAGAATCCCGATATAGAACAACTAACATATGCTGCCTGTTGGCAGGGTGGGGTTGTGAGTGAAGGGAGCATGAAGATCTGTAAATTAAAAAAAGAGAAGAAGATAAGGAGGAAAGTGAAGGGGAACAAAGAGTCACTAAGACCTGGGATCCCCTAGATCACCTACCACCTCCTCCTCCAATTTACCCAGTCCTAAACCCCAATTCCATACCTGCTCCCCCAACAGTAATTCCACTGCCACCTCCTCCTAACGCTTCTAGGCCAGATCCCAATCCGGTACCTACTCTTCCAGCAGCAAATTTAGTCCCTCCTACAATCTATCCCTCATCCTCAAACGCTCCTTTAACTTCACCTCCTTCCAACATTCCTAACCCTAGACCTGAGCCCTCATCTGTCCCTATGGTTATTCTTTCATCCTCCCCCAGTCGTGATACATGTATGCCACCCTCTGTACATCCTCCATTATTATCCCCAAATATAGCTCCTGATGTTAATACCATGAATTTACCTCCTTCCTCCTCACCCATATCTATTCCTTTATCACCCGCCAATTGGAAACTGAGTTCGTCCCCTTTGTCCAGTAACGAACAAGACTCTTGTTTCCCAGGTGACCACCCAAACTGACCATAGTATTGAAGGCCCTTGGTGTAACACTAGGTCAAAGACATCGAAACCTGAAAAAATGATGCCTCTCAGGGAAGTCCCAATGAGTGGGATGATAGGAGGGGTAGGATTTGTAAATGCACCACTCACAGCTTCGGAAGTCAGAGGTTTCAAGAAAGAGTTAGGAAATTTAGTAGAAGACCCAGTGGGCATTTCAAACCAAGTGGACCAGTTCCTTGGTCCACTTGGTATTTACACCTGGGGAGAACTCAATTCTATACTCAATATCTTGTTTTGTCCTGAGGAGGTCAGGATGATCAGAGCAGCGGGAATAAGGATTTGGGAGAAGGAGAATAGAGTTGGACCCCCTGGAGACCTTAAGATGCCATTAGTACATCCAGGATGGGATCCAAATCGAGAGGAGGGCAGGAGGAATATGAGAGATTACAGGTCTCTGATAATTAAAGGTATAAAGGAGTCTGTCCCTCGTAGTAGTAACACCAAATTGGCTTTTGAGGGTGCTCAAGAGAAAGATGAGACTCCAGCAAGTTGGCTTACTAGACTGAGGAGGAATTTTCAGCTATACTCTAATATAGATCCCGATAGTCCAGAAGGACAAGTACTTTTAAAAGTGCAGTTCGTTACCAAACCTTGGCCCGACATTAGAAGAAAGTTGGAAAAAATTGAGGATTGGCAAGACAAATGTATAAATGACTTGCTAAAAGAGGCTCTGAAGGTTTACTTAAGGAAGGAAGAGGAAAAGGCCAAGTCAAAAGCTAAAATAATGGTAGCGGTGGCTCGGGAAAGCGTCGGGGCGGATAGTAATCCACCGGTACGGTCCCCGGGAATAGACGAAAACAAGCCACTTCCGTCAGTGGGATGATATTGGGAAAAGCCAGGATTTAGAAAGGATGGGGAAAGACCAAGGAAGATAGAAGGAGTACCCAGTGATAGAACATGCTATTATTGCGGGGAGGTTGGACACTTTAGGAGATACTGCAAGAAATTGCGACTAGATGAAGCAATTGCGCAAGAACAGGAAGCATTAGAACGGGTTTTGAGGGGTGATGACTAGGGGTGTCAGGGGCTTTATCTATTAGGGGATCCAATAAGACACCAGGAAGAGCCCCTGGTAAATTTTAATGTGGGTCCCCAAGATGAAGACTTTGAGTTCCTTGTGGATACAGGAGCTGATAGATCAAGTATTAATAAGCTGCCAATGGGGATGACTCCTGGAAATAAGATCTGCGAAATATTAGGAGCAGAAGGGAGACCGTTTTCAGCACCAGTTGTTGAAAATGTAGAAATAAAAGGAAATTCGAGACAAGGTATAGTGGATATTATCTATTTGCCAAGACTAGAAACCAATTTGTTGGGAAGAGATTTACATGTCCTGTTGGGAGTGGGCATTGTACCAGATAATGGAAAGATGGTCGTTAGACTCATGAGGTTAACTCAAAAGGACTTAGAGGAGATTCACCCCGCGGTGTGGGCTGAAGAGGGAAAATATGGATATTTAAACATTCCACCAATAAAGGTAGAAATGCAAAAAGACATTCCTCCCATACGGGTAAAGCAATACACTATATCATCAGAAGGAAGGAAGGGACTGGCACCCGTGGTTGAACACCTATTAAAGGAAGGCATCCTCGAACCCTGCATGTCCCCTCATAATACCCCCATACTAGCCATTAAAAAGACCGAAGGAAAATATAGGTTAGTCCAAGATCTGAGAGAGGTAAATAAGAAGACTATTGCAAGATACCCAGTAGTGCCTAATCCTTACACGTTGCTAAGTCAAACCCCGAGAGAACATGCTTGGTTTACTATCATAGACCTAAAGGATGCTTTTTGGTCTTGTCCCTTGGCAGAGGATTGCCGGGATTGGTTTGCATTTGAGTGGGAACATCCAGATAGAAACCGGAAAATGCAGTTAAGGTGGACGCGCCCTAACCTGTTTGGGCAGGCACTAGAAGAACTATTAAATCAATTCCATCTTAACAGAGAAATAAAATTGTTGCAATATGTAGATGATTTATTAATCTCTGGGGAACAGGAAAGCGAAGTCAGAATTGCCAGTATACAACTATTAAATTTTCTAGGGGAAAAGGGGCTGAAGGTATCGCGAGATAAGTTGCAATTTGTAGAATCGGAAGTCACCTATTTAGGACATGTGATTGGAAGGGGGTATAAGAAATTAAGTTCTGAAAGAATTACAGGAATTCTTTCTATCCCAGCTCCAAAAACTAAGAGGGATGTGAGAAAACTCCTGGGATTATTTGGGTATTGTAAATTGTGGATAGATAATTACACGCAGAGAGTAAAATTTTTGTATAATAAATAGATCAAGAACCAATCAAATGGACAATAGATGATGACCGGCAATTACAAGACCTAAAGAATAAATTATCTTCAGCCCCTGTACTAAGTTTGCCCGATCTTAGTAAGGAATTTGATCTATTTGTAAGTGCAGAAGAAGGAATCGCCTATGGGGTACTTACCCAAGAATGGGGAGGATCACGAAAACCTGTAGCATTTCTGTCCAAATTACTAGATCCTGTAGCCCTGGGGTGGCCAACTTGCCTGCAAGTGATTGCAGCTGCAGCAGTCTTGATTGAAGAGGCCCAGAAATTAACATTACAAGGAAAAATTAAAGTGCATACACCGCATGATATCAGAACTGTTCTTAGCCAAAGGGCCCAACAGTGGCTCACGGATTCTAGGATTTTAAAATATGAGATCATCCTGATAGATACTAAGAATCTGGACCTTGCTACCTCTAAGTGCCTTAATCCTGCCCAATTTCTTTTGGGAGAACCCGTGGACAATTTAGAGCATGATTGCCTAGAGTTAATACACATGCAAACAAAGGTGAGAGAAGATCTTGGGGATGTACCCTTACCTTATGGGAGAGTCTTGTTCACAGATGGCTCCTCTAGAGTAGTCTCTGGGAAAAGAGCTTCTGGGTATGCGATAATAGATGGTAAAAATATGGAAGTTGTAGAAAAGTGGAAGCTGTCTTTGAATTGGTCAGCACAGTGCTGCGAAGTATTTGCATTAAAAAGAGGACTAGATCTGTTAGAAAAAGATAGAGGCACTATATATACTGACTCGCAATATGCATTTGGCATCGTACACACATTTGGCAAAATCTGGGAAGAGCGTGGATATTTAAATTCTAAAGGGAAAAATCTAGTACATACAGAACTAATAAAGTTAGTATTAAAATCTTTACAAAAGCCAACAGAAATAGCAATAGTGCACATAAAAGGACACCAGAAAGGAGATAATTTTGAAATAAAAGGAAACAAACTTGCTGACCAAAAGGCTAAGGAGGCAACCTTAGAAATAGGAGAACCAATTAAGATCTTCAAGCTAGAAAGGAAAGCCAGACAACAAGAAGACGAAGTAAGGCCAATCTTTAGTGAGAAGGAACGAAAGGCGATAGAGGAATTGAAATTACACCAAGGGGAACGTGGTGAATGGTTAACTCAAGATGGGAGGAGGTTTCTAAACCAGGCATTAGCACGGAAGGTATTAACAGAAATCCACGAATTAACACATTGGGGAATCCAGGGACTATGCAACCACTTCTTGAGAGAAAACATATGCATCGGAGTGTATGAATTAGCTAGGACAATAACCAAAGGGTGTGTAATCTGTCAAAAAGTTAATCAAAAAGTAATGAGAAGAATAGAACCTGGGGGAAGAGAATTGGCTTTAAGACCATTCCAAAACATACAGACAGATTTCACTGAAATGCCCCTAGCACAGGGATATAAGCATCTATTGGTAATAGTAGATCACCTCACCCATTGGGTGGAAGCTTTCCCCACCAAAAAGGAAACTGCAGAAGTGGTTGCAAAGATAATCCTGGAAGAAATCATTCCCCGGTATGGTTTAGTAAACACGATTGATTCTGATAGAGGGCCTCACTTTGCTGCTCAGGCCTTACAACGAATAATTGAAGCCTTGGAGATGAAATGGAGACTACATACTCCATGGCATCCCCAGAGCCCGGGCAGAGTTGAAAGGATGAATAAAACACTTAAAAATGTGTTGACAAAGTTAATATCTGAGACCAAATTAAATTGGCTAAAGTGCTTGCCCTTAGCCTTATTACGTATTAGAACAAGACCCCGAGCGGACATAGGGGTCTCCCCCTGTGAGATGATGTTTGGGCTTCCCTTCTTATTGTCCCCCTACAGTACTGGAAATTATCTAGATGGAGAAGAAGCTACATGGAAGTATTTAGGAGCAATTGGGAAAACGTTAGAAGCCCTCAGAAAAAAGGGATATATACCTCAAACCTCTCCTCATGATATAAATGTTCATGATATTCATCCTGGGGATTGCGTACTAATTAAATCATGGAACAATACGCTTCTAATGCCTAAGTTTGAAGGTCCCTTTCAGGTGTTGCTGACCACTCACACGGCGATACTGACTCAAGAAAAGGGTTGGACACATATTACTAGAGAGAATGTTATCAAAATTAGAAATACAGCTTTCTGAGATCTTTATATTCCTATAAAAAGAGAGTCCAAACTATTCATCTATGGAACATTAAGTAAGAAGTGAACAAAAGACTGTCAAAATAATTGCTTGGGGAACAAAAAACCCATAAATAAAAAGAAGCTTAAATGTAGATAATAAGTAAACCATCATGCAGAGAAAAAAACCAGACCTGCCAAAACTAAAACCAATAAGGCTGTTTCATCTGTCTCAATTAAAAAAAAAAAAAAAAAAAGAAAATAAAACCTGAAAATAATCAGAGATTCTCAAGGGCATTACTATATATAGAAACTTCCTGGTATTGGGAAAAACATGAAGGAAAGTGTAGCATGCAATTCACAGATGTAACCTAGAATTTGTTAGGGAGGGCCAGGGCTGGCATTGGCTGCTCAGGGATGGCTTTGGCCCGTGTCCCTGGCAGCAGCCACTGCCCAAGCAGCTGCGCTGCCCCTGGGCTCTCCTCCCGGCCTGCTGGGCTTTGTTGGCTGGCACAGCCTTTTCCCAGGGCCGGCAAGGTGCCTGCAGGCCCCAGCTCTGGGGGAAACAGAGAACGTCCTGCCCGTATCCACCGTGCTGCCAGCTCAGCAGTGCAGCACAGCACGGGCTCACGCTCCCCATTGCTCCCACAGACGTTATCAATGAAACAGGAATATATGCCCCAGATCCAGTGCGCCTCCCAAGAATTATTTGTCCCCAGGATGCGCGCAGGTCCTGCATGTTAGGCACGGTGGTGACAGTGTTCACTGTGCCACTTGTGCTGATAGGCTGCTACCTTGGCATTCGCAAGCTGTACGAGCTCAGACGGTCAGTTGTTGATTTTTCTCCACAGTTTTCTTATAATTCTGCTCTTGGCACTGGTAGCCTGACTGGGAATCATGCTGCTGTGGGATTTTCCATGATTTTCAAAATGGTCTGCTGAGGGTTCTGCTGCTGCCCAGTGCTTCCACTGGCCTCTTAATTGCTGGGCCTTGTCCTGGGGCCCCGCTGGGGCTGCAGCCAGTGCTGGCTTCCACTGAGGCTGCCTGGCCAAGAGCAGCTCCAGGGGCACAGTGTAGGGGCAGAGCAAGTTCTCAACAGTATTTGGGCAGCACAGCTCAGGACAGGACAGGACAGTGCTTAGTTAGTAGCTTGTGTAAAGTTTCATGGTAACAGTGGTGTTGCAGGTCCGGCAAATTTGCTCCAGATCAGTGTTAAACAAATCCAATGTGATGAAGGTTTGGCTTTCGACTTGAGACTTTGCTCTTTGTGTGAGCCCTGCTCTGGATTGATTCCCAATCAGTCTTGGAGCCGCTTTTGGACAAAGGCTCATCCCAGCCCTGAGCCTTGGCAGTTCTCTGGCCTCAAATGGAGAGCTGAGGCTGCACTGCACATGACTGGGGTTCAGGGCTCCATTATCAAAGAGCTTTGAGAAGTTTAAATTACTGTATTCTTACTACATGGTTTTCTTGATGAAATTCATTCAATATTTTTTAAAACTTCGTTGTAATAAAACTTCTTTTCCAGTGCTTTTTCCAGTTATTTGATATAGTCAGTGATGGCCTAATTATCCCATGGCTGAATTAAAAGACTGTAAATATTATAAAATGAAATAATGTTGACACTCTTAGGTCTTTCACAGATTCCTGAAACTTACGTTGGTTTGATGTGACCAACAGAAGAGTTTGGCTCTGTTTTTAACTGAAACAAGCAGCAGAGCTGGAACCTGTTGAAAAGAGTCTCTTCACTTCATAGCTAAAGCCAACTGCCAGGGTTCTTTATTGAGGAATATAATATCTATATTTCATGTATATACTCCTGACAAGTAGCTGATAGAAATGAGGGATTTGGACTCTTTGGGAAGTACTGACCAGTTGGGCATTGGCTCTCTGAAGCTCAGTCTGTAATAACCAATCTTTTTCAATAGAGAATGTTCAGTTTCTTCCTGGCCCTCACACTCTTTCATTTGTGTTCAAAAACACTTCTTGAAAGAAATTTACAACAGTTCTTTGTGGTCCCTTAGTTGACTTTTCTCTCTTTCTCCACAGACGCCAATGAAAACCTGGATCATTACATTAAAAAAGCTGGAAAGCAGATCCTGGAGAAGAGGGCATACATCTGCTCTCACCCTCTGGACAGGCCCTTCTGATTCCTCCCTGAGAGCAGGCACTCATGAATGTCAGTCAGGGAGGAATTGGCTGCAGTTCCAGTATTTGGCATCTTAAAAGCATCTGCTATTTAATGTCTTTGCTAAATGTAACTGTGTAAAATAAAATTTCTTTCTAACCAAAACTTCATAGGAAAAGGATAAAAAAATATATATTTTTTAAAGCTGCTCATTAATTGAGCAAGGCTGAAAGACTTGGGGAATGAGAACAGTTCTGTTTGGGAGGCACCTCCAGCTCTCTTGTCCAGCAGCACCATCAGGACATTGAGTTCCCAGTGTCCAGGCTGGTTTTGCTGTCGCCCTGAGGGACACCACTGGTCACTGACATCCATTGGGCCTCTGAGCCATTGTCCACAACCCCGTGGATGTGACCAGCCAGGCAATGCCTCATACTCCAAACAGTGTCTCCGTCAGATCCACAGCTCACCAAACGAGGGACAAGGATGCTGGGCAGGGCTGATGTGTCCAGGGCATTACAGAAGTGCAGAGTGGTGGCATCTGTAGCTCTTCCCTTGTGCACTGAGGAAGCCACTCCATCATGGAAGGCCTCTGGCTTGGTCAGGCAGCACAGACCCACCGTGTGCTCCTCAAGGTTTCCTTTGCCATACCAAAGCATTGAAGAGCTCGGATGGTTTCCCCCGCTGTGTTATTGACTAACTGTGTCCTTTGAGGGCCACAAGAGGAAGCAGAGCCTTCAATAGCACATGAAGAGCAAATGGTGAAGGAAAGGCTTCACCTTTCCTATGAAACAAAAGGGCTGTGTGAGCCAGGGTCCTCCCAAGGTGCCAAACTTCCAGCTGGGAAGCTGCTGACAGGAGGGAATGTGGCACTCATCTCCAGCCAGAGATCATTTGCTCCTCAGCATTGTGGGCTGTGACTGACAGTGCCTGAGGAGCTCAGAAATCCTTGGATGTTATCTCCTGGGCCAGTGTGCAGAACACAGAGCAGTGAGCTTGACTGGGGGGACTGGCCCAGCCCTTGGACATAACTGCCAGGCAGGACAAGCTCCCTCCCCAGAAAGGAAAAGTCCAGCCCTGAGATCCATCCCGAGCCAGGCCATGAAGTGACAGAAGGATTGTGAGGTCACAGCAGGATTGTGAGGTCACAGCAGGCTCTGGGGTCACAGAGCCCTGTGGTTCTACAGCACCACAATGTCCCACAAATCCGTCCTTAACAAGTGGTGCTGACGTTGGGACAGCGGTGTCGGGACAGCGGTGGCAGCAAGAACTGCGGGACTGGCAGAGGGCAAGGCACCATGGCCCTTGCTCTGTGCCTCTTCCTCCTGCTGCTCCTGGCCGTGGCCCTGCCTGCCAGGGCTGCCCAGGCTGCTCCGCTGCAAGCGCGGCGAGCAGGTGAGCCGGCAGCCTGGCTGCCCTTTCCTGGCACAGCGCTCCCTGCTCCCTGGGAAGCGCTGGAGATGGTTTTGCCCAGGGCTTTTGGGAGGGTTTCCTCTGTGGGAGGGAGAGAGCCCCCACGGGCCCTGGGTTCCTCCAGCCACCCCTCCCAGGATGTTGCACAGGCCTGCAAAGAGGGTGGAGAGTGGCCAGAGCCATTCCAGAGCTCCCCAGTCCCCTGTGCAGCTTTGGCCTTGTCCACTGACATCTGGCAGCCAAGGCCTTACCTGACCCCCTTGCAGTGCCCAGTTCCCCAAGACACAGGGGGATCCCAGCACACCATGGAAATGGGTCTGGTCTGTGCTCCCTTCTGCTTTGGGATCGTGACATTGCTTATATCAGAAAGCTGGTGAATGACAGTTTGAAGATTCTACAGCATGCTGGAGGCAAATGCTCTGTGTGCATTTCCTGACAAAATAATTGAGGTCCATGTGCCAAGAGCTCACTCATGTGCCCTTTCCTTTAACATCAGCTCCCACTGAGGCTGCCTGGCTAAGAGCACAGGGCAGAGGTAGAGAAACTTCTGTACATCATTTGGGCAGCACAGCTCAGGACAGGACAGGACAGCGCTTTTTTAGTAGCTTGTGTAAAATTTCATGGTAACAGTGGTGTTGCAGTGAAGCAAAATTTGCTCCAGATCAATGTTAAAACAAATCCAACGTGATGAAGGTTCGGCTTTGGCCTTGAGACTTTGCTCTTTGTGTGAGCCCTGCTCTGGATTGATTCCCAATCAGTCCTGGAGCCACTTTTGGACAAAGGCTCATCCCAGCCCTGAGTTCTCTGGCCTCAAAGGGACAGCTGAGGCTGCACTGCACATGACTGGGGTTCAGGGCTCCATTATCAAAGGGCTTTGAGAAGTTTAAATTACTGTATTCTTACTACATGGTTTTCTTAATGAAATTCATTCATTAGTTTTTAAAACTTAGGTGTAAAAAAACTTTTTTCCAGTGCTTTTTCCAGTTATTTGATATAGTCAGTGATGGCCTAATTATCCCATGGCTGAATTAGAAGACTGTAAGTATTATAAAATAAAATAATGTTGACGCTCTTATGTCTTTCACAGACTCCTGATACTTATGTTGGTTTGATGTGACCGACAGAAGAGTTTGGCTCTGCTTTTAATTGAAACAAGCAGCAGAGCTGGAACCTGTTGAAAAGAGTCTCTTCACAGCTAAAGCAAACTGACAGGGTTCTTTTTTTCCAGCTCTGGGTAGGACGATAAAAATTTCTCCACAGTAAATTCTCCTGACAAGTAACTGATATAAACTAGGCATTTGGGCTGTTTGCTGCCTAACCCCTGAGTTCCTCAGAGCTGCAGCTCCCTGTTCTCTTGGCAGACAGGGGCTGGCTATGGATGACAGTCACCTCTCTGGCCTGGTGCACACCAGATCTACACATGAGCTGAGGGATCATTCTTGCACACCCCATCCTGGAAGAGCCCATGTCAGAGATGAGTCTGACACAGTTTGATGCATGGCAGCAAAAGAAGGCAAAATAAAGGCTGGAATTGGTACCATTCTGTAATATGCTTTTGCCACCAACATTATCCAAGTTCCTGTGCTTGTTTTCCTGGAGAATTTGCACTCAACACAGCTTCAGTGCCTTTGATCAAATCAGTCTTAAGAGCAGCTTGGGGCTGGTCAGTCATTTAGATGTGAGCACTGACTGGGGTCCAGGCAACAAAAGAACATTAGCTGCAGGCCACCAATACAGCTTTTCACATTAATGAGCAAGAAGCCTTTATTTTTGCAATCTGAGGGATGTTGGGAGGATTTTTGCACCATCAGGCCAAGGTACAAGGCTCTGGATCTACACAGCACTTTGGTAAGGAGGGGAACACAGGTGGGGACAATCCAGGCTGTTAGCAGTGCCCCCACCCCCTGATTAGGGACAGCACAATTGCTTTTAGAGCTCATCAACCAGATGGTGAAACACTGATCTTCTTTTCTTGCCCCCTGCACACTCACAGGCAAGTTGAACAGAAAATCTCTTTTACATCATGATCTCTGAGCACCAAAGCAAAGACCAAGAAAAAAAAAAGCCAAAAACACCCCAACCAACTAAAATACAAATAATTTTTTGACCCGTCTGGTTTTTTTAAAAGAGCTTTATAAGACTGACTAAGCCAGTGCTGAATTAAGAGTGCCACATATTATGTGCCTTCCATAAAGAGTGGGAAAGCTGCTGCTATGCAAATGTGGGTGCAGGGTCAGACCCTTAACTTCAGACACAGCCCTGCTTTCCTGAGGGACAGCAATTCATCTGTTAGAATCCCTTGGAGCTTCTGGAGCTGCTCTTGGCCCTCCTGTGGATAACTGGGCTGCTGTGGAGCACTGCAGAACTTTCAGCTTGGTTCCTGTTATGTATATTATGGTAATTCGTACTGATAGAACACAAATATATATATATATAAAAGAATAAAATATCATACCTTGAAATCACAGTAGCAAGGGAAGAGGGGATTGCTTCACAGGGTGAGGAAACCGCAGCTGGCAGTCGGGTAGGAGGAGTGTCATTAACACAGGAAGTGAACCTCGCCGGCACAGGAGAATGTCGTTCTCACTGGTGTGAACAGGAGGAGGCCCAGCGATGGTGGCCCATGGACATGTTCATCTTAGACAGAGGGGACCATCAAGGACATACATCTGCATACGGGATTCCGGTAACCGAAGAGTGGATACACATCAGTTCCCGGACAAGGTTCTGTCCAGCACAGGACGGAGAATAGAGGCATCATGAATATGAAGAACCCTGAGGAAAGACAAAGGGACTCTGCCACGGGCTAGAAAAAGAGTATAAGAACGGATTCTGCCAAGCGGCATTGGTGAACAGCGGGGATTGGGTGCGATAGAAGGCGGATCTGTGTTCACCCAGCTTCCATCCCAGGGTCGGTGCTGTCCTTGATTGTTGGCTGTCGGGACTGTATATCGGTTGTGAATAAATTTATATTTTATTTTTATTAAATTGGCTGGATCGATTTTTACCTATAACAGTATCCATGTATGGGGTCCTGCAGAATGTAAGCAGCATCTTCATTGGCCAACAACAGACTGGAAAGGAAAAACCAGCATCAGAAACGTGTGAGATGGAAAACTTTGGGCTGTTTGAGATCAAAAATGTCACCTAAAAATCTCAATGGCGAAGAACAACCTTTCTCACAAGGATTCCAGTAGAACAAATGACACGGGTGTTGGAATAACAGCCACTTCCCACAGCAATGCCAATTCCTTGGTGAGGAGGGTCCCATGGAGAGTCGGCTGAGTAACGACACTCACAACAAATGTGGCTACATGTCATCCTCCTCTATTAAGCAACTTTGACATATTTATCCTTCTCTATATACTGTCTCACACCACTGGTGCTTAATGCTCATTGGTTAAGTAGCTATATTCACACATACATCTTAATTACTGATTGGTTGTCACACTATAAGCATCTTTAGCTAAGGTGTGCCAAATGAGCAGTTCCCACGATGAGCTTGGCGCATTTGGTTTCATCCTGGCACAAAGCTCATTCTTCCTTGTTGCATCTATTTGAGGACAGTACATGGTCTATCTTGTTCCTGTTTGAGGACGCTACATGGTTTTCAGAGTAACTCTGTAATCTGCAGCCCAGGGCTGTCCAATTCCCACAGGGGAATATCATGGCCCTGTTCAGCCAAGAATCCTTCTACACCTTGGAATCAAAGGCAGTGTCCACTGCAAAGACATTTCCCTGTCCTGTGGGCTCCATAAACCACACATGAACATGGCACTTTTCCTGAGTGCTTCCCAAAGCTTCTCTGCAAGAAGCACTGGAGAAGTGCATGGGGCAAGAATTCTGCAAGTGCCAGGCTCTTGTGCAGCAGAAAAGTCATAAAATATGAAAGATTCTAGCAACCCCAATAAATCCATCCTTTATGGCTTGTCAATATTCCAGGGAATTTCAGTTGCTTCAGGGCAAAAACAAACACAGGGCAAACTTTCCCAAGTATGGTTTCATGACATGATTCCCGTTTCTCTGCTCCTGTTTGTGGAAGAAGACGAGATTACAAGCTGCCCAGCTCAAGAAGGAAAGGAGGATCTACACTTCCCTGTCATATTTTCCTACTGACAAAGGAATTAAGACAAAGAATTTGGGAAAATGGAGGAATAAGACTGGAGTACGGATGAAGTTTTACATCTAAGATACTTCATTTGCTAAAATACAAACACTTTTGTTGTACATGGATCTCCTTGCTAAACCTCTTTGTCTTCAAACTCCCTTCCTCCATGGCAGAACTGAACAAGCTCCATGTGTCAGAGCTTCGAGTTAAAACCTCTGTGATGAGTTAGTTTTAATGGACCCATTACCAGTCTGTGGGGTTGCTGTCATGAGGAGCTCAGGTGGCTTTTTGTTGAGATCAAAATCAATGAGCCATTTGTCCCAGCTCCACCTGTCCTGAGGCAGCACTGGCTCCACTGTGCCATTTCTAAATGAAAATTGAACCTCCTAAAGAAGCCAGGCCAAAATCATGAGAAAGTAGTCACAAAAATTAATTTCAGCAGTTTGCTGGGTCTTGATCTAACAGCTACCACCTTCCCAAAGTCCAGGTTACCCTAAACAAGGCTCTTTGCTCTGTAAGCAGCCTTTCAATTGGTAGTGTTTCATACCCATGCAGAAGAACAAAAAGCCAATTCCACTGTAGAAACATGAGCTGCTGCTATGCAGTAAGTTGTGCTCAGTAGCTGACCTGCTGCTTTAGTTTTGAGGCAGGAGATACTGCCATAAAATTTCACAAGAAAGTTATCAAGTATCTAAAATATGCAGTGTTATGTTATTTTCTACCTCCAATATTGCCAGCACATAGATTAAGGAAGAAAGGTATTTACCAGCCACCATAGATGAAAAAAATTAAAAGGAAAAAAGGGCTTTTAAGGATATCAGAGTGATGGCCACCAGTCATTTTCCAGCTTTGCAGGATTTTGGTTCAAAGTCAATCTAAATAATCCAGCATATGTCTAGCAAGAAGGAAATCACAGTTCATGTCTGCTCCTCCACCCAAGCTTTGCTGTATCAAAGATGGATGGTATTCTTTTCCAGCTCTCAAGAGATGTGTCATAATTTACAAATAAACAAAATATCATGCGTAGAAATATTTCACAGATTGTAGCAGTTCCTTTGAGGGGAGCTCCCCAGGGAGTCCCCAGAGGGCCCCCAGGTCTGTGAGTTCGCTGGCAGCAGCAGGCACGCAAGGAGACTCCACACAGCTTCTGAGGGTGCTGATTAGATAAGGGTTTATTGGGGTCCCAGCCCCGGGTGTAACATGGTTTCAGAGGGAGAAGGGGGAAAGGGAAAGGAAGGGGAGAGATGGGCCATGAGAGAATCTGGTCTTCCTCGCACATCTTAAGAGGGAAATTCAAAGTGGGTGCGAAAGAAGATTTGGGCAAATGGGATTGCAGATTCATGGGACTTCAGGGGAGGAACACAGCTTGCAATAAACCATATATTTTCAAGAGGTACATTTTTGAGACAGAGCATATCATTTGAATAAAATGCAACACCACAATAGATTAATAAGATAGATAGATGACAGATAGATGATAGATAGATAGATAGATAGATAGATAGATAGAGAGATATACAGACAGACAGATAGATAGATAGATAGATAGATAGATAGATAGATAGATAGATAAATGGATTGACAAGGCAGATAGAGATAGATGAATGCACTTGCCTGTATAACTTTGTATAGAAAGGGATGGGGAAGTGACAGATTATTCTTTTCCACACATGGAAAACAATCTTTTTCCCAGAAAAATCAGCTTCCTTCTTCAGTGACCACCAGGGTATCTGAAGACCCCACCAAGAAGGCCCTGTGATGCTAATGGCCTGTGCATCCAGCAAGTCAAGAAAGTAAGGCCTGCCTCTTAATATTACAGTGGTGTTAAAGAGGTTTATTCTCGGTTTTTGGTACCAAAAGGAACAAACTGAAGGCACTTAGTGTAAAATGCCTTCACAAGCACCAGTGCAAATCACACCTAAAGGAAGGTTGAAGCCAAGGTGTCCCACAACCACAGCCCAAGCAGCCAGAGATCCTCCTTCAACCCTGGCTGCTTTGAAGCCCCACTGACTGCCAAGAAGAAAAGCACCCTACTGAGAGCAAGCAAACTTAACCCTCTGCCAGGACACAAATTTAGAGGGAAAAAAATTTAAAATCCCTACACCACCAGACACACTTCCCAGTGAGAAGGGTTGGAACTCTCTGGCTCCCAGCAGTTCCCCGGCAGGCAGGTTCCCAAAGGTGCTGGGAGCTAAGCTGTGCCCTCCGAGGGAACAGAGCCAGCCTCCCTTCAGTGGGAGAAGGCGCGGCCTCAGCTGTAGCCCCGGGTGCCTGCGGTGGCCCAGGGCACGGCCAAGGCTGTCAATGTGCTGGGCTGCAGCACAGGGCAGGCTGGAGCTCAGCAGCCTCAGCAGAGCCCAGGGCCGCAGCCCTTCCCTGCCGGGGCCCGAGCCTGGCCCGGCCCGGCCCGGCCTGAGCAGCCCGGACTGGCCCAGGGGATGGGCTGCGCCCGCCCGCTGTGCCCACAGGCTGGGCCCAAGGCTTTGCAAGAGGCTTTCTCCCAGCTTGGCAAAACCTCGGCCAAGTGTCCCTGTGCTTTGCTGAGAAGAGTAAAATACCCTATCAAATTTAACCCTGCTGCCCACCGCATGAGGGATCCCTGCACACCTTAGGAGAGGCCATCAATACTCCTTTGTGCCTCATGAGGTGTTATGAATAGAAAGTTGTATTTTTTTTAAGTTTCAGAGTTAAAAAAAACAAGCCAGACCAAGTCAGACTCCTTTAGGTTCCCTGTGGAAGAAAAGCCCTTAATCACTCATTGATGGCCGGTGATTAACTGATTGTTTCCCTGATGCTGGCCGCATGCCAAGAAGATACCAAGGGAAACCCTCCAGGGTAAAGAGATGGGCAGTGACACCAGAGACAACATGCAAATGAGAAATGCAGTGCAACCTGGGTTTTTACAGTTTTACAGTTTTTATAAGAAAAACCCCTAAAATCACGAGCCAACAAGTGACTTAAAGTGACGTCTAAGGATGGGAGCATTGTCCCGTACCTGCTTGTATCTTTTTATTTCTCACCCTAACCTGAAAAGAAACTGATTAAAGAGACCCCCCCGGGTTTCTAAACCAACAAACCAAGGACTCAACGACTCTCCCGTGAGGACAGAGTCCCCAGTTCTGTCTGCAGACCAGCGGACAAAACTGCATCGTCCTCCTCCTTCGTGCCACGCCTGGGAGCAGCGGCGGCGAGGGCGCAACCCGTCGATTTCTTCCCACCTGAGCTGATTCTTCTTAATAAAGGCATTAAAAAGGAGAAAGATCTCCTGCCCATTTATTTCATGAGGGATCCCTGCACCCCTCAGCAGGGACCCCAAAATATCCCTTTGTGCCTCTTCAGGTCCAGGCCCAGATGATGCCACAGAAGGAAATGTGCCGTCAGCCCAGGGACGCTCAGCATGGGCTCCCCCATCCCCTCGGGGCCCCGCCGCTGGGCACAGCAGCCCCTGCCTGGCTCCTGCCTGCCCACACCGTGGCCATCCACAGCTGCTCCTGGGCATGGAGCTCAGGCAGTGCTGGTGCCGGGTGGGCTTTGCTGCTGCTACCACGTGGACACAACTGTGAAAACTCCATTTCTTTACTTAAACATAAAATGTGGGCCAAGCCCTGCCCTGGCAGACAGGGGCTGCCGAACTTCAGTCCTGGCCAGGGAACAGGACAAGGGGGCTCGGGGGTAGAGGGTCTCGTTGTGGAGGGGTGGGTTTTGGGACGGCCTCATGACGCTGCTGCAGCCATGGCAGGGCAGATACAGGCAGAAGTGGATAGCTGGGATAAACTGTCAAGTTCCCACTGCCTGCGTTGTTTGGCCCATCTGCTGAGGATGCACAGAAACACCTGTGGAGAGAGGAGGTGGCTGAGGCCCCAGCTGCCAGTGGCACACAGGGACCCTCGTGCACAGCAGGGCCCAGAGCTGGCAAGGCTCCCCAGCACGGCTGGAGCTGCTGGCACAGCTGGGCCCAGCTGGACAGCTGCCCCTCAAGGCCCCGGCCAGCAGGGCACGGCTCTGGGCAGGCTCCCTGGCCAGGAGCGGGCCCCAGAGCGCCTCTGCCTTTCAAGGGCAACCTCGGCCCTGCTCTTTCTCCTCCCCACCTCCCTCTGCCTCTGCCCCGTGCCCCTGGGGCTGCTCTTGGCCAGGCAGCCTCAGTGGGAGCCAGCTCTGGCTGCAGCCCCAGCGGGGCCCCCAGGACAAGGCCCAGCAATTGAGAGGCCAATGGAAGCACTGGGCAGCAGCAGAACCCTCAGCAGAGTTATTTGGACAATCATGGACTGGCCACAACCCCACTGCAGTCTCAATGGGAATGTTCCCTGACCACGTTAGACTTTCAAAAGAAGCTGTTTGAGGGGGAGAGCAACAAAACACTCACTGTTTTCTCTTCCAGGAATACCCGATTCCAAAGCAGCACAACATGAAGACAGGCACCAAAGAAAGCACGCCTCCCAGTAACCCTAGCCAGCAGACTGTTCCCTGACAGAAACCCCTTCCGAGGCCATCCTGGGCATCGGTAACAGGTCTTGTGGTGCCAGCTGCATCTGTGGGAGCGATGGGGAGCGTGAGCCCATGCTCTGCTGCACTGCTGAGCTGGCAGCACGGTGGATACGGGCAGGACGTTCTCTGTTTCCCCCAGAGCTGGGGCCTGCAGGCACCTTGCCGGCCCTGGGAAAAGGCTGTGCCAGCCAACAAAGCCCAGCAGGCCGGGAGGAGAGCCCGGGGGCAGCGCAGCTGCTTGGGCAGTGGCTGCTGCCAGGGACACAGGCCAAAGCCAACCCTGAGCAGCCACTGCCAGCCCTGGCCCTCCCTGCCCCGGGACAGCACCCCCAGCCCCAGGGGACAGGCTCAGGCCCTGTCAGGACCCAGCGCAGCCCCTGCTCAGTCGGGAGCCAGGACTGGCTCTGGCCCTGGGCTGGTGGCAGGGCTCTCGCTCGGGGCTGCTCCTGTGCCTTGGGCCTCTGGGCACTTAGGGCCAGCTCCGCAGCAGCTGCAGCGCCAGGGACCTTGCTGCACCAGTCCCGTTTCCCCGGGGCTCTGAACCAGCTCCAGAGGCCTGGAAGCCCAGGCGCCTCCAGCTTTGGCTGCTGCCGGGCCGGGCAAGGGCAGGCCCTGGGGGAAGAGCTGCTGCCACACAGCCCCGGCCAGGGCTGAGCCTGGCACAGCAACTACCTGCTGTGCCTGTGCCCGTGTCTGGCATCGCCTTCCTTCCCGCAGCAGGGGCTGCCAATGAGCCACTGCTTCTCCCTGAGTGTTCCTCCTCCTGAACAGCCTTTTGGTCCATCACTTGAAAAAGGAAAAAAGGGACAACTGGATCAAATGGAAATATTCCCCACTGGGGAGGTGGCACCTTCAGGAGGCAATGCTTGTCTAAGTCACAGATAAAGATCAGGAAAAAGCCCAGGTAATTGGGGCTAGGCCAGTGCACTCCCTTGTGCAAACAGCTGCACCGCCTGATCTTCTCAGAGACTGGGAAATGGCAGGGGATATCAGGCCCACAGTACAGTTGGGGCACCCTGTCAGCTAATGCCAAATTCCATCCTGCAGAGGCTGGGGAGGAATTGCAGCCAGGCCAGGCTGGGAAACAGCTCTGCAGGGCGTCAAAGCAGCAGCGGGGCAGCGAGGCTGCCATGGATTCCTTCCCGCTGTGCCGGGCACGGCGTGTCCAGATGTGCAGCCAAAGCCCCCGGCTGCTGAGTCCCAGGGGAAGCATGAGAGAAATGCACCCACCTTCTCTTGTCTGCAGGGGTTCCTTCAGCTCTTGCCTCATCTGTTTGGAAGGTTGCAGGGACATCTTATCTGTTGTATCTTGGACTTTCCCTGTTGGAGTACCTTTGAGAAAAATATTTCGATTTCCCAGGAATGGATCCTACAAAAGCAAGGCTCAGCCTCTGAGGTCAGCAGGGACACACTACTCACCACTGTGATGGGAGCTGGGCTTGCGTATAGCATCCAAGGTAGGAGCTGGAGAAGCTGGAGAAGTCCTCCCTGTAGATACATCTGTAACACAACAGCCACAGAAGCTTCTGTCACCTGGTTCCTGCCCGCTTGTCTACAATTCTTCCTTGGTGGCACACTGAGAACATACCTGCAGGAGGCTCCAAGGGCTTCAAAACTTTATTCATCCAAGCTGATGGAGAAGCCTTCCCAGCAACTTCATCTAGAATGGAGCACAGATGAGAACACTTTCCAGGGTGTGCTGGGATCCCGTTTTGCCACAGGAAACTGGGCACTGCAAGGGGGTCGGCTAAGGCCGTGGGAGCCAGATGTGAATAGACATGGCCAAAGGTGCACAGGGGCCTGGGGAGCTCTGGGCTGGCTCCTGGTCACTCTCCACACCCTTTCCCTGCCCTCAGCAACATCCCAGGGAGGAGTGGCTGGAGCAGCACAGGGCCCTGGGGCTCTCTCCCTCAGACACAGAGGAAATCCTCCCTAAAGCCATGGGGCAAACTGCAGCAGGCAGTGCCACAGCTATGCCTCCCTACCTCCCTCTGTCCCTCCTGCCCTCCTTCTGTGGGGACACCCCCCAGATCCCAAGGGCAACAAGCCAGGCCCTCTCAGGACACACTGGAGCCTTGCTCTCCCCCTCTGTCCTTTCCCCACCGTGGGCACCCCGTGCAGTCGCTGCCAGGTTTCAGGACATGTCTCCCAAGGAGGGACCCCAGCAGGACTGCTCAGGACCCGAGTGCCCTGAGCCTGCTCGGGATAATTCCCCTGGGCTGTGCCGCTCTAGGCCAAGCAGCAGAGAGGGCAGCTCAAGCCTCAGCAGGGCTCAGGCCCAGAGGCACAGCAATTACCTCCTGTGTCTGTGCCTGGCATGGCCTCCCTTCCTGCAGCAGAGGCTGGCACAGAACCACTGCTTCCTCTGGGAAATGCTTCCTTCTGCACAGGCTCTCCTTTCATTTCTGGAAAATGGAAAAGAGACAGCTGGATCAGATGGAAACATTCCTCACTGGGAATGGGGAAGGGGACAATTTCAGGAGGCATCACTTGTGAAAGGAATGGATAAGGATCAGAAAACACTCAGGATTTTGGGACAACCCAAGGCTGCTTCCTTCCCCAAAGAGCCCCAACATCTGATCTGCTTGGACACCAGGAAGTGCAGGGGATCTGAGGGTGGGCATGTCCGGTGGTCCAGTTTGGGCTGTCTGTCAGCTGATGCCAAATGCCTTCCTGCAGAGGCTGGGCAGAAGCTGCAGCCAGGCCAGGCTGGGAAACAGCCCTGCAGGGCGTGAAAGCAGCAGCGGGGCAGCGAGGCTGCCATGGATCCCTTCCAGCTGTGCCAGGCACGGCGTGTCTAGATGTGCAGCCAAAGTCTTCCCCGGCTGCTGAGACCCAGGGGAAGAATGAGGGAAATGCACCCACCTTGTCTTCTCTGCAGACGTTCCTTCAGCATTTGCCACATGATTACTAATGGGTCCTGGAATTTCTTGCCTGCCATGTCTTTGGTTTCTCCTGTCGGAGGACCTTAAGAGAAAGTAGTTCCATTTCCCAGGAATGGATCCCACAAAAGCAGGGCTCAGCCTGTGGGGTCAGCAGGGACACACTACTCACCCCTGCCATGGGAGCTGGGTTGGGGCCAAGCATCCAGCCCTGGAGCTTGAGAAGTCCTCCCTGCAGACACACCTGTAACTCAACAGCCACAGAAGCTTCTGACATCTCTGCTGATCTGCACGGGCACCACTGAGCCGCAGCAGCGGTGAGGGGATCGTGCAGGGCGCGGGCACACACGTGCATGGTTCTGTGCTGGCACCTGCAGCGCTGCCTCCCTGGCCCAGCTTTGGGCTCTGAGCTGGCAGCTCTCCCAGGGGAAAGGCCTTGACCTACCCTCAGCATCTCCCAGAGCCTCAGTCCTGGATGTGGGCCCTTCACCGGCAGGTTCAGCTGCAAAGAAAGGCAGGACAGAAGAGCTCCTGTGGCACTGCAGGAGATCCTCAGGCTGCCCACAAGGCTCAGCCCCGGGGCACAGCCCTGGGCCCGGCCCCTTCCCTCTCTGCTCTTCTCTGTGACTGCACAGAGCACACGGAAGGACACACTGGCACAGCACACGGGAGGAAGATTGAAAGCTAAATACTCCTTCCTCCCACTGACAGTGATCCTGTGGGAGCCCTCAGGCCTCCAGAAGGGAGCAGGGCAAGGTTTCCAGATTCTTTTAATCTTAAGATTTTGTTAAGGGAAATGGTTTATAAGTGAGCTTCTGTTGCACTGACCCTTATTATTCACTAAGGAAAGGCAGAATGAAAACTTGCCTCCAGCATCCTCCAGGAACTTCAAACCATCATTCATCAGGACTTCCTGAAAATCCATGTCACGATTCCAGGCTAGAAGGGAGCAGAGACCAGAACCATTTCCATGGTGTGCTGGGATCCCCTTCTGCCACAGGGAACTGGGCAATGCAGGGGTGTTGGGTAAGGCTGTGGGAGCCAGATGTGAATGGACATGGCCAAAGGTGCACAGGGGCCTGGGGAGCTCTGGGCTGGCTCCTGGTCACTCTCCAACTTCTTTGCAGGCCCTTTGCAACATCTCTGGAGGGGTGGCTGGAGTAGCCCAGGGCCCGTGGGGTCTCTCTCCCTCCCACAGAGGAAACCCTCCCAAAAGCCCTGGGCAAAACCATCCCCAGCGCTTCCCAGGGAGCCGGGAGCGCTGTCCCGGGAAAGGGCAGCCAGGCTGCCGGCTCACCTGCTCGCCGCGCTTGCAGCGGAGCAGCCTGGGCAGCCCTGGCAGGCAGGGCCACGGCCAGGAGCAGCAGGAGTAGGAGGCGCAGAGCAAGGGCCATGGTGCCTTGTCCTCCGCCAGTCCCGCAGCTCTTGCTGCCACCGCTGTCCCGACACCGCTGTCCCAACGTCAGCACCGCTGCTGCCACCGCCGCTGCTGCCGCAACAGTTGTGCTCAGGGACTGAGTGCTGGCTCCTTGTGCTGCTCTGCAACCACGGGGCTCTGGCACCTCTGGCACCTCTGTGACCTCAGGGCCTGCTGAGAGCTCAGCCTGCTGTGACCCCAGAGCCCTGCTGTGACCTCATGGCCTCAGCTCTACCCCCAGAGTGTGCGCCCGTCCGCATGAATGGACTGCCCTGATTGTCAATGTTTTGCTTCATCAAAGGGCCATTGCTTAGCAAAACCTTTCTTTTGCCTGCTGACATTGCTGGTCAGGCTGCGTCCCTCAAGATGCTCTTATTGTTGCAGTTCAAATTTATTTTATTGATTTCATTTTAAGTGTTGTTTAAGGGCTCTGTTATCCCCCATTTTTTTCCTGACTTGGTTCACCTGTGGGTTTTACCCTCCCTCCAAACTGTTCCTCGTGCCCTTCCCCACCCATTGTTCCAGCTCTTTCCCTGCCTGTCAAGGCAACCCAGCCCCTTGGTTCCCAAACCTTTGGGCCAATCCCTGACTGCAACTCCCCTTTGGAATTCCCCTACTCCTGGGAGCCCCATTGGCCCTTGTGACCCATCCTCTCCACCCTCCTACCCCAACTGGCCCCAGACACTTGATGTAATCCCCTCACTCCTCTCCTGAGCATTCCCTATTGGTTCATTGTTTGCATCCACCCCATGACTTGTATGTGTACAAAACCCCTTGGGCAGTACAGCTAGGGGCTTTTCATCCTGTTCTCTTCGCCTGGACTAAGGTGTTCCTTGCGGAACCTGAAGACGGGACGCCTCCTCCTTTCTCCTGTGCCTCGTCCCTGTCGTGGCTTGTGTCTGGCACTGGAGAGCAAGTGGCACTACAGGCTCTGCCTCTGGTAAATCCCCATAGCGAGGCAGTTCCCGACTCCTGCTGTAGTGCCGGAGTTCTAAGAGCTAGCCCAGGTTCCAGCACTCACTTCACTAATGTACCGAATGCCCCTTCTTCAGAGCCTGCTCTGGTGCTCTGCCATCTCACACAGCAGAGTGTGATTCACATACTGCAGCCCAGAGTTAGGTTGTTGCAACATTGAAATGGGTGTGGTTGGCAGGATGGCTGGGCATAAATCACTACAGAACTAAAGCGAATGCGTGCACGGTCCCAGGCTGGACTTGAATAGACACAGGACTCGTGGAAAGATGAGGACAAGATAGCAGAGAAAAATGGAAAAACCAGCTGAAAAGGAGGATATGCGAAAGGAGTTATTTGTGCACATTTGGGGGTATATTTTTCTTGGGTGCAAAGCAAAATGAAAAGCTCCTAAATGCCCAAAAGATGAGAACTGTGTGTGGTAAATAGATATCATTCATGCTGACAAATTTGAAAGAGTAATCAATATTAATAAAGTAATTAATATTTGGAAATAATAAAACAGTTAAAGGTGTAATGCCAAGCAAGAAAGGGAGAGGAGGGTTTATCCCTCTCCCTACAGGTCTCCTGCAGATGTTCAGAACAGGAGGAAGCAAGAGATAACTATGATTAAATTTAGTGGAAGAGAGGAGAATTTGGTTGGACACCAGGAAAATGTTGATTATATGAGATCCACTGCTTTAATGTTAGAACACAGTATTGGCTTATACTGTAGCAGCTTGGTGCGCATGTGTAATCCAAAAGGTGAACTACAGGACATGGAGGAAGAGGAGAGGCCTTCCTCAAAGAAGATCCCCAAACAGTGGTACAACTTACTTAAAGAAGTGTGGAGCATGCGTGGTAAAGGTGATGATGAGGGCAGTGATACAAGTGTGATGAATTGAAAATGGGAGGAGATGGTAATGACATACAGCATAAAAAGGGGAATTTTGGCTTGACACGCTAGTACGTGAGGTGACGGGGGTCCAAAAGCCCTGCACTCCGTACCCCACGCATACCCCGCATGGTTATTTTTGCTTATACGCTATTATCAGGACCAAATTATTCGTTACTTCCAGCAAATGATACTGTCAATATTTTGAATGTATTCAATTGTATATATATTAAGCTACATAATTCAAATTGCTGTTTCGTTTCATTTTGTTTGGTTGTTTTTGTGGCTTCTTTTAAAATTGGATAATTGGGCAAATATAACATGTGGAATGTCCTCCACAGCAGAGTGTCAGACCTCTGGATCTTTTTAAACAGTTTTATCAAGGTGGAACTGTGGCAGCTTCAGCTGGTGCCTCTGGAGGACCTTGAACAAAGAACCCCTGAGCTTTTCTACCCTCCCAGGTGAAGTGTGATAGTCTGGGGTCTTGCTGCTGTGTCCGAGTGCCGGGCCACTGGCTGGCACCACAGGTCCCCAGACCCTCTGCTGAGGCATCCCTCTCCTAGAGTCACGTTTACTCTGTCACATTTGGCTTTTCTCTCTGATCCACCGCCAGGACCAAAGATCACACGGTCGTGAGGATGTAAAAATGCCTGTTCCTTCTGTAACATTGCTGTTGTGTGACAGCCGTGCAGGCAGAGCAGGCAGCTGTAGGGACACTGACTCATTTCCCTGGTGCCAGCCGTGCTGCATCCATCGAGCTGCTGGGTCTTGGTGCTCGCTGGGACGTGGCCCGGCCCGGCACCACGGGAATTAGGAAGGGTCTTGAAGGAATCCCCACACGTTAAAGCAGACGATTTAGCCTGGGATTTTAAGTTGTTTCTCAGTTAACCTTGTAAAAGGCCAGAACAAGTCTCCTATGAATTCTGTCCCTTTCAAGTTCAGTTCCGCCGCGAAAGCCCCTCAGCATTCTCAGGGCAGTGGCAGGAGCCGGGTGCTGGCCCGGAGCCCCGCTGGCCGGGGAGAGCACGGCCCAGAGCGAGCTCCTGCTGCCCAGGATGGCCACAGGCCCGGGGAGCCGGGCGGGCAACGCCAGGGCCCTGTCCAGGGCTCCTGGGGCTCCTCTGGCATCTGTTCCGTCCCCTGGGGCGCTGAGCGGTGCCCGTCCCACGGGGCTGTCTGTGCCCAGCCCCAAAAGAGGCAGGGCCGGGGCTGTGGCCCCTGGGCTGGTGGTGCCGCCTGCCCGGCGCTCAGCACCGCCCGTGCCGTGCCGGTGCATCGTGACCCGGCGGGGCAGCTCCGCCTCGGCGCCTCGCCACCGCCATCCCGGCACGGCGGCTGGCCCTGGGCCGCGGCAGCCCCGAGCCGCACGGGCCCGGGAGGGACTGCCGGAGGTCCCCGTCCCCTGCGTGCCTCAGCAGACACTCCGGCCCCACTGTGTACAGCAGGAGGGACACAAAGCACCTGCATGCTTACGAGAGTCCACAGCCCTTTCTACATGTGAAATGAGACCCCAGGACCCCGACATGTGCCTCAGGAGACATCCCAGCACCCTGCACACCTTGGGAGAGATCCCAAACCCTCTACATGCTTCACACAGGATTCCAAATCCCTTGCATGACTTGAAGTGGACCCCATTGCCCTCCCTGCCTCAGAGGAAACCTAAAATATCCCTGGGTGTGTCACAAGGGGCCCCACCCCGTCGTGCACCTTACGGGGGACTCCAAAGCCCCCACGTGCCCTACAGGGAAGTCCAGGCCAGCTATGCCGAGTGTTTCGACCTGGAAATCAAGTCTGGTTGCACCTGGGTTGTTGTGTCTCTGGGGCTGATCACCAGCCCTGTCGGACCCTGAGGCTACACAGCCCTTCCCTTCCCTTCCCTTCCCTTCCCTTCCCTTCCCTTCCCTTCCCTTCCCTTCCCTTCCCTTCCCTTCCCTTCCCTTCCCTTCCCTTCCCTTCCCTTCCCTTCCCTTCCCTTCCCTTCCCTTCCCTTCCCTTCCCTTCCCTTCCCTTCCCTTCCCTTCCCTTCCCTTCCCTTCCCTTCCCTTCCCTTCCCTTCCCTTCCCTTCCCTTCCCTTCCCTTCCCTTCCCTTCCCTTCCCTTCCCTTCCCTTCCCTTCCCTTCCCTTCCCTTCCCTTCCCTTCCCTTCCCACCGCTGGTCACAGTGAAGCCATATGCAGAATAAATAGACTCCACTGTCGCCCTGGTTTTTAATGTTCTGTCCTGGATTAGGGTCACTCTGGGAGAAAACCTCCAAAGGGGCCCCCCAGAAAGCAACCCCACATGGCCCCTTCCCCCCAGCAGTTCGGGTAGGATTCCTTGCAGAGAAGTGGAAAGAACCTGTTTATTTGACAGGCAAAACACCCCCAGCACACAAAATGAACAATAGCAGATGACAATGCTTTCACCCATCTGAAAAGGATGACAAATTCAGAAAGTCTTTCCTGCCAGTGGTGGCTTTGTTGTCGCTCCCTCCGGTGCTGGGGATAGCTGCTGCAGGCCACAGGATGCAAACTCTCGGTGTTTCCCAGGTCCCAGTCTGGAGCAGGTGTGAGTGGTTTCAAAAAGGGAAAGGAAAAACAGTCCAGGGAAAAATCTGTACTGCTTAGCTAAACTGACTATCAAGCAGAAGCCAAAAAGCAAAAGCAAAGCAGGAGCACAGCAGAAGCAAGAGCAAAGCAAGCAACAGCAAGCAAAGCAAAAAGCAAAAGCTGCATTATGAACTGAGCTGTCTGTGTGTCCTGCCAGCCGTGGGGGAGCAGGCTGATAACAAACCAAAACAAACCTTGCTCTTCAGGGCCAGTCGTGAAGGCACAGTACGTAATATCCAGCATTAACAGAACACACGATTGGGGATGCAAGCATCATAACCTCACCCTAGGACAAGTTTTTCTAAACCTTTTGATGTTTACATTCTTGTAACAAACTTTCTCACACACGTTATGCAAATAACGTATTGTTATGCATTCTTTTCTGCAGGAGGAGAAATTTGATGGACTGTTGGTTTGTCATTGGAGAAGTGGCACTTTCACCCTCCAATCCACTGTCACTTTTGGAAATCTGTAAATGTTGGAGTCAGAAATTCAACTGCCCCCTTTTTTACCTTGGAGAGATGCGTGTCTGCGTTGTTACATTTCATGTCCTGTAGCGCCACTCCACAAACTGATGTAGTTATGAAGTGGGGATGCGTGTCAGGGCCTGGCACAGGTGAGATGGCTCTTGTGAAAACTTGTGCCCCGAGCCCTGGTCCGAGCCACATCTTTGTTCACAAACCTGTTCCATATGCAATGCATTACACAATCTCTTCATGCACATTCAACCCCTGGCCCCGCCTGTCCTCCCCTCCCATGGCGATGAGATCCACGCCCTTCTGGGCACGCGTTGTTTCCTGTGGTGGTCACACTGGGGTCTTTGGTGGTCTCTGAGGCCGAAGGCTGTGGTCTTGGTCATGACTGAACTTTTGAACTTTTCTCCTTTGTGTGTGCACTGTGGTCCCCTGGTGCTTATCTGAGTACGTCTGTTGGTTTGGATCAGCTTGGAGACAGAGGAGCTCCTTAGTCTAGGCTTCCTGCATTCCCTGGTCTTCTCCTGGTGTTATGAGTAAAAAAGTTATCTGTAGCTATGATATTTTATTAAAAATCCTTTCCTAGGATTTTTCCCCTCCTGAGGAGCTGAGGGCCTCAGGAAAGAAATGTAAACAATAACTATCTGCTGCTGTGGAATGCAAGAGGTGCATCTTCCATTGGTCCATGTGGATTGGTTTCACTTGATGACCAATCACAGCCAACTGTGTTGAGCCTGTGAGCAGTCACAAGATTTTTGTTATGCATTCCATTCTATTCTTCTTCTTTGTAGCCTTCTGGTCATTTTTTCCTCTCTGTTCTTTTAGTATAGTTTTAATGTAGTATTTTAATAGAATATATAATAAATCAGCCTTCTGAAATGGAGTCAAGCCTCGTGTCTCCACACCTGGGGTGTTCGCCCCAACAAATTATCCATTTTTTTTAAGGCTGCAAAGTTAAACCGGTTGGGCCAGTTGTTGAGAGTTGAAGGGTTGACTATTTGTTGTTGATAGCTTCATGTTGCAATCACCTCTTGTTAATAGTTTTTCTTCAATTACCTGTTAATGGTTAGAAATCAAGCGCAGTTGTCCCCCTGCTGCTTCCCAGGAGCCTGCAGGTAGCAGGAGGAGGTGACATCAGAGCTAGTATGCAGATGAGAATGCATTTCACCAAATTTTGCAATTTTCCAGGAAAAAAACCCCTAAAACCAAGAAGCCAACATGGAATTATGAAACCTAAGTAAGGTCTAAAGGTGAGGAACTTAATCCAGTACCTGCTAAGATCCTTTTTACTCCTCACCCTAACCTGAAAGGATGGCAGCTAGGAAGAGGACCTGGAATGTTAGACCAAAAAAGCGGAATTCCCACTACTCCCTCGAGGACGGAAGCCCCAGCTCTGCCTGCATACCAGCGGGCACAGCTGCATCATCCTCCTCCTCCGTGCCACTCCTGGGAGCAGCGGGAGTGCGGGCGACCTGTCGTTTCTCCCCAACCTGAGCTGAATTTTTTAAATAAAGGCATTAAAAAGGAGAAAGATCTCCTGCCCTATTTATTATGCTAGGGTCTCGTCCAGGAGATCCACACCTGAAGAGGACACCAGGACTGGGACGGCCGCCCGCCCTGGACCTGCAGGACAGCTGGCTCTCAGGATCAGAGACGATCGGCTTGGGACAGTGAGAGGGAGCAGCGCCGGACTGGTGAGAGTATCCGGCGGCAGGAGGGGGAGGCGAGCGAGTGTGTGTGAGTGAGACGAGGGCCGGCAGCTCGGGCCCTCGAAGCGAGTGAGGACCCCTCAGTACCGCGGTTCCGCACCCCCGCCAGGGGGCCGGCCGGGAACAGGGGGAAGCGAGTGGAATTGGTGATTGAGGCGCCTCCAAAGGGGTAAAGAGGACCCCCCTCGGGGCATGGGGAGGAAATAGTATGTGAGTGGCACGCATCCCAAAAGCCCTGATACAGGTCCTAATGAAAGAAGTTACGCAATTTAGAAAATCAGGCAGTTTTGTTATTAAGTCCTGACGACGGAAGTCAAAGCACAAGGTCTGGCAGAGGAAGCCTATCCCGAGTTTTTTAAAGCTCTGGTAATGTAAGTCCTGACAGGGGGAAGTCAGGCAAACTAAAAATCAGGCCATACCTTTGTTTTAAGTCCTGACAAGGGACGTCAGGCAAATTCAGAAGTCCTGAGTAGGATTTGGGCAAGTCCAAAAGTCCTGTAGGCAAACGAAGTCCTGACGAAAGGAGGTCAGGCAAACTCAGCCTCAGAGGCCAGGGTCTTGAGGTTTTTTTTGTTGAGTCTTGGCAAAGGAGGCCGAGGTCTCAACAAAGTCCTGACGAAAAGGGTCAGGCATATTGGAGTTTCGGCAGAGGAGGCTGGGACTTCACAAATAGGATTTACTTTTGAGCTGCCTGTCAGTAGCAGAAGCACCTTTGTAATTTTTGAGGCCCGAAAAAATGGAAGGGTGTAATAGTAAGGAAAGTGGCCAGAGACTGGGGAATATAACTCCCCATATTCCCCTAGGTGAACTGTTAGAGACATGGGACTCTATAGAGGCCACAGAGGGCTTAGATAAATTTAAGATGATTCACTACTGTTCAGAAGCGTGGCCAGAATTGGATGTGCAAGGTGGATGGCTCTGGTGTGGGACAAAAGACAAGTGGATGTGTCAACAGCTGAGTCAGTGTGTGACAGCTCGAGAGGATACTGATCCCCAGCAATTATTATATGTAGCTTGTTGGTTAAAGAGTGCTTTCGAGGATGAAGGAGTGCGAATTTGTAAGGTGCAGAGGACAAAAGAGGGGAATGAAGGAGGGGATGCTGGAATTAAAGAGATTAGTAAAAGGTGGCACCCCCTGGACTACTTGCCTCCTGATGCCCCTCCACCTTAGAACCCTCTCCTTCGGGCACCTCAAATAGCAGATCCGTCTCTTCCCCCGGCGGCCATGGGGGCCATTCCCTCACCACCCCCTTCGACTCCTTTAGCTGCTTCTGCACCCCCACTAGTGCCTCCTTCAGCTGCTGCACGCTCCACCCCTTCTCCAGCTCCACTTAACATGCACTCAAGCTCTTCTCCCCCTCCTACTGCTGTCCCTCCACCTCCTCCTAACTGGGAGACAAATGCCTCCTTACCTGGTAACCTCTTATCACCAGATACAGCTGTTGGCCTACAGCAGGTCCAGGTTAATGCTAATAGCCCTCAAATGAGTAATTTTGTGTCTGAAGATGGGCCACACTGCGGTACCCGATCCATGACCTCCAAGGTAGAGAGACTTTTTCCCCTTAGAGAAGTTCCTATGGGAGGAGTAGCAGGAGGTGTTGGTTTTGTGAATGCTCCTCTAACTGCTTCTGAGGTGAGAGGATTCAAGAGGGAGTTAGGGAATTTAGTTGAAGACCCTGTGGGTATTGCAAACCAAGTGGATCAATTCTTAGGTCTAAATATCTGCACTTGGGGGAAATGAATTCCATTCTAAATATATTATTTTCCCCAGAAGAGTTCCGAATTATTAGAGGTGCTAGCATAAGAATTTGGGACAAAGATAATCATCCAGGGCCCCAAGTGCCATCAGGTGCAGAAAAATTGCCACTAGTGGATCCCAATTGGAACCCTAATCAGGAGGAAGGAAGCAAGGAAGGCCATGATAGAGTACAGGTCTTTGATAATCAGGGGGAATCAGAGAATCAGTTCCCAATGCAACTAATACAGAATTAGCATTCAAGAGTGCACAAGAGAAGGATGAAACTCCTGCTACTTGGCTTAATTGCCTAAAGCAGAACTTCCAGTTGTACTCCAGAACAGACCCGGACACCAAGGAGGGTCAGGTGCTACTAAAGGTCCAATTTCTTACTACATCTTGGCCTGATAAACAGAGAAAACTGGAAAAGATTGAAGATTGGCCAGAGAAGGACATTAATGAGTTATTGAAAGAAGCATTGAAGGTATATTTAAGGAGGCAAGAAGAAAAAGCAAAGGCCAAGGCTAGTATCATGGTCGCTATAGCTAGAGGAAATGTGGGGGGCAAGCAACTCTATCCTACAATCCAAGGTAACAAAAGAGTGGGAGAGTCCACCACCAGGAGCAGGCAAGGAAACGCCAGTACCGTCAGGGACAGGAGGAATGGAGAGGCCTCAAGCCCCTTTGAGCGAAAGGCGCTGCTGGTACTGTGGAGCAACTGGACCCCCAAAACTGTTCAGCCTAAAGTTGTGAAACCGTGGCTAGCTGATCAGGAGAGCAAAGGAAGCAGCTTTAGAACCAGGGGATCCGGTAGAAGTTTTTAAAGCAGAAACCATGCCTGAGGAGGGAGGAAGATAAGAACCTATATTTAGTAAAAAAAAAAGTAAAGGCTATAAAAGATTTAAAGTTGCACCAAGGGCAGCGAGGGGAGTGGTTAAGATCAGATGGACGGGTGTTTCTAAACAAAGCACTTGCTGGGACAGTGCTAACAGGACCACATAATTTAAGTCACTGAGGAGTCCAAGGACTATGTGATCATTTCCTAAGAAATAACTTGTGCATAAGTGTATATGACCTAGCAAAAGCAATTAGAAAAGGCTGTTTAATTTGCCAAAAAGTGAACCAGAAGGTTATGAAAAAGGTAGCAGCTGGAGGGAGGGAATTGACTCTCAGGCCTTTCCAGAGCATAGAGATGGATTTCACTAAGATGCCCCCAGAGTAAGGATAGAAGCATCTACTGGTTATAGTAGATCATCTCACCCATTGGGTAGAAGCCTTCCCGACAAAAAAGGAAACAGCCCAGGTTGTGGCAAGGGTAATCTTGGAGAACATCATCCCCAGATATGGAATGGTGAATACCATAGACTCAGACCGAGGTCCACATTTTGTGGCCCAAACATTGCAAAATATAATTGAAGTTTTAGGAATAAAATGGAGATTACATACTCCGTGGCACCCCCAGAGTTCTGGGAGGATGGAAGGGATGAACAAAACTCTCAAAAATTAGTATTAACTAAACTGATCGAAGAAACAAAAATGAATTGGCTAAAGTGTTTGCCCCTAATGCTTTTGCGCATCAGAACAAGACCCCGGTCTGATATAGGGATTTCACCCTATGAAATGATGCTTGGACTGCCATTCTTGTTAACACCCTGTAGCACAGGAGACTATTTGGAAGAAGAAGCAGCTACCAGAAAATATTTAGAAGTCATTGGAAGAACCCTGGAAGGACTTAGAAAAAGAGGATACCTCCCCCAAACCTCCCCTCTTGACAGAAAAGCACGTAACATTAACCCAGGAGATTGGGTTTTGAAATAATCCTGCAATAGTAGACCATTAATGCCTAAATTTGAAGGCCCCTTTCAGGTACTCCTCATCGCTAATTCAGCTGTGCGGACCAGAGAAAAGGGTTGGACCCACATCACGAGAATTAAAGGACCAGTCCCACCCGCCAGCATTGGACAAGATTGGTCAGTGTTTCCCTCTGGTATTGGATCAGATTCCACACCACCCTCACCCCCTAACTCAGGACAGGATTCAGCCACATCAGGAGTTAATTCAGCTGAGTATACCATTGTAAAAGGACCAAAAGACTTAAAGTTGACACTCAAAAGGAAGAGCCAAAAAGACTGATGAACTGCATAAGAAAAGAGTTTAGAATCATAACATATCCTAAAGTGTTTTAAGAGATTTGTAAAAGTTAAAAATTGTTAATAGGTAATTCTGGTGAAGTCCTCCCAACTTAGTACCAAAGACTGAGGGTTAAGCTTCTGCAGAGTACTCCCCTAAGAGAGACCAAATCAGTAAGGACAGATCAAGAGAGGTTTAACCAGGGAAGCAAATAGAAGAGACTCTAAAGAGCTTGGGAACTTCTCCTTAGTAAAATCCCCAAGAAGCAAGGCCGGGTGGGCAGGCTGTGCAAGATGACCCATACCGGACTCTTGGGAAGGGTAGTAATAATGGCTTTCATTGCTAGTGGTGCTCTGGGGAGCCCAAGAGAGCCGTGCAGTGAGTACTACCAACCCCTCTGTGAGGAAGAAGAAGTAAGTTCTTTGTTGAGAGTCCACACCAATTACAAGCCGTAATTGTGTTAACCTCTCCCAGTTGATCTTTTATCAAGAGAATGAGAAAATCTATTGGATGGCCCGGAACACCGCCACCTCTAGGCAGCAACTCCTGGCAGAGCACCCTGTAGAAGAGGCCTGGTGGTACTTTGAACATGATGCTACTGAAGCAAGCCTGGTAAATCTGGTCAGAGGAAAAGAAATAGTAAAAGCAAGAAGAGAACAAGACCATTTAGCAACACCCCCAAGTAAAAATCTAATAAGAGAAGAATGTATGTTAAGGAAAGGAAGGGGTACAGTACGCCAGTAGGAAGAATGGCTTGTAAAAGGTATTTAGCAGTAAAAGACTCTGCTACGCGGTGGATCCCAAGAGATCCAAATAGAATTTGGCCTGTTAAGAAAAAAGAGAACAAGTGCATTTACAATAAAACATATAGACTTTATGAGTATGATAAAAAAGAGATAAACCTCTTTTGGAGAATGAAAGAAATTTCTAAATATTGGCAGGGCCCAACAGAAACTAATCATACATTTCGGGAGACCCCTAAACACCTGTTTTGGATCTATGCTACTACAGCATCCACTAAATTGCCAAGAGACTGGTCTGGCAGTTGCATCATTAGGATTATAAAACAAGCTTTCTTTATATTACCCAAAGAATCTGGATCAAGTTGAACAGTTCCTATATACAGCGATTTAAGAAAAACCAAATGGAAGAAGCAATATATAGTAAACAAAATTATGAAGCTACAAGCAGTATTAGAGATAATATCTAATCAGACCGCATTAGCTCTTAATCATATTAATGACCAACTCACCTAAACCAAAACAGTAATTTATCAAATCAAATTAGTTGTAGCAGTCGTTTGAAGCATCTTAAACGAAATAAGAAAACTAGCATATGTAAGAAATCAAGAAAGAACTCCTGCACTGGATTCCACTTGTGGGATAACCCATGGACTTTCAAAAGAGGTTGGAAAACTAAAGCCTTCTTCACAGTGTGTACACATGTTAGTTTGCTCTTCTTATTTCCCTGCTTATTTAAAATAGTGACATCTGCCGTACAGAATAACCTACGGATCTCTAAAGAAATTAACCTGAAAAAAAACAAAAAAAGGAATGAAATTGAGTAACTATGATCACCAAAGTGCTCAGGAATTTTATAATCAATATAAAAATTATAAGAAATTCTATGCTAATGAGCCAAAAATTGCAAGTTGATGCAAGCTTAAGCTTCAGCCTGATCAAAGAAAAAAAGGGGGGACTGTTATGTGTAAAAAAGTTGTCCTTTTTTTTTAAGGCTGCAAAGTTAAACAGGTAGGGCCAGTTGTTGTGAGTTGAAGTTTTGACTGTTTCTTGTTGGTAGCTTCACATTGCAATCACCTCTTGTTAATAGTTTTTCTTCAATTACCTGTTAATGGTTAGAAATCAAGCGCAATTGTCCCCCTGCTGATTCACCTGAGCCTGCAGGTAGCAGGGTGGGGGGGATGACACCAGAGCTAGTATGCAGATGAGAATGCATTTCACCAAATTTTGCAATTTTCCAGGAAAAAAACCCTGAAAACAATGAGCCAACATGGAACTAAGAAACCTAAGTAATGTCCAAAGGTGAGGAACTTAATCCAGTATCTGCTAAGATCCTTTTTACTTTTCACCCTAACCTGAAAGGATGTCAGCTAGGAAGAGGACCTGGAATGTTAGACCAAAAAAGTGGAATTCCCACTACTCCCTCGAGGACGGAAGCCCCAGCTCTGCCTGCATACCAGCGGTCACAGCTGCATCATCCTCCTCCTCCGTGCCACTCCTGGGAGCAGTGGGGTGCGGGTGACCTGTCGTTTCTCCCCAACCTGAGCTGAATGTTTTTAATAAAGGCATTAAAAAGGAGAAAGATCTCCTGCCCTATTTATTACGCTGGTATTGTCCTTCATAGCAAGAAGCTTCAGAAATTTGCATTTTCCTATGCCCTTTGTACCATGGCAGAGGTTTCTTAAGTAAAAGGTTAAAATTCAACACATAATTCTACAATTTAAAATTTAAATGCTTAGTCCATATTGCTAACTTAATTGAACCCCCCAAAACCTCCATTTCAACAGCAGCCCCTGCCTGGCTTCTGCCTGCCCACACCGTGGGCATCCACGGCTCCTGCTGGGCATGGAGCTCAGTCAGTGCTGGTGCTGGGTGGGCTTTGCTGCTGCTGCCACCTGGACACTGGGGTGACCGCTTGTCCTGGGTTGCAGTGTAAAGATGTATTCTAATGCCATCCTGAAGAGCTGCTGAAACCAGGAGGGGCATTGTTTCTTCCTTATCTCCTGTTAATGGGCCCATCAATGTCTTGCCACATGACTCAGAGATAACTCCCTCCCCGAGCCATTTCTGTTTCATGGCTAATCAAGGACCCACAGCATGAGGCAGAATGATATCAGCCCACTGTGAGATGCTCTGCCCATGGGGGAGGAGCTAAGCATCCCCAGCTGGATATAATCTGGGTTTTGGGACACAACAAGCAGTCTCTCCACTGGATTCCCAGAGGAACCGCCGCCCTTACCCACTGCTTTTCCAGAGGATGAGAGCTACCAGATTGTTTCGACAGGATCACCACTTCCACAAGTCCATTTCATCTGGACTGCTACCACCACCCTAACTAGCAGGGTGTCAGGCTGTATTCTGACCCTGTCAGTGGTTTTTCTTTTGTATTATTGCATGTATTTTAGTTTTTTTTCCCGTTTCCTAATAAATTGTATTTCTGACTTGGAGCCTCTCACTGGTTTTGCTTTCAAACTAGGACACAAATCCATCTCTTTATTTCAACACAGGAATGGGCCATTGCCTACCCTGCAAGCGGGAGTTGGAGGTGGGGGGAGGGTGGGGTGGGGTGGGGTGGGGTGGGGTGGGGTGTCACCTTCAGTATTGCCTAGAGGGCAAGGCCAGGGGGCTCAGGGGCAGGGGAAGGGATGTGTTGGTCTGAGGAGGTGCTGGAAGGTGCTGGGCTGGTCCTGGGGTCCCTAGCGGAACTCGGGTTGGCTGGGATGGGACAGACTGAGAGAAAAAAAGGAATGAAGGCAGCTTGGGGAGGCCAATGGGGAGAGCAGGTGGCAGTGGGATCTACGGGGCAATAAGAGGCTTCCTTGTCGACGGTTGTTCTGGGGTCCTCTTCACAGAACACTTGAGAGGGCTGTCCAGGCCGTTACTGCTGCTGGAGAAGCTGCTCACGCTGTCGGTGTGAGGTGCAGCCACTGTCTTCCAACTCCTGTCCCAAGGCGCTCCTGTGCAGAGAGGAGGTGGCTGAGGCCCCAGCTGCCAGTGGCACACAGGGACCCTCGTGCACAGCAGGGCCCAGAGCTGGCAAGGCTCCCCAGCACGGCTGGAGCTGCTGGCACAGCTGGGCCCCACTGGACAGCGGCCCCTCAAGGCCCCGGCCAGCAGGGCACGGCTCTGGGCAGGGTCCCTGGCCAGGAGCGGGCCCCAGAGCGCCTCTGCCTTTCAAGAGCAAACTCGGCCCTGCTCTTTCTCCTCCCCACCTCCCTCTGCCTCTGCCCCGTGCCCCTGGGGCTGCTCTTGGCCAGGCAGACTCAGTGGGAGCCAGCACTGGCTGCAGCCCCAGCGGGGCCCCCAGGACAAGGCCCAGCAATTGAGAGGCCAATGGAAGCACTGGGCAGCAGCAGAACCCTCAGCAGAGTTATTTGGACAATCATGGACTGGCCACAACCCCACTGCAGTCTCAATGGGAATGTTCCCTGACCACGTTAGACTTTCAAAAGAAGCTGTTTGAGGGGGAGAGCAACAAAACACTCACTGTTTTCTATTCCAGGAATACCCGATTCCAAAGCAGCCCAACATGAAGACAAGCTCCAAAGAAAGCACGCCTCCCAGTAACCCTAGCCAGCAGACTGTTCCCTGACAGAAACCCCTTCCGAGGCCATCCTGGGCATCGGTAACAGGTCTTGTGGTGCCGGCTGCATCTGTGGGAGCGATGGGGAGCGTGAGCCCGTGCTGTGCTGCACTGCTGAGCTGGCAGCACGGTGGATACGGGCAGGACGTTCTCTGTTTCCCCCAGAGCTGGGGCCTGCAGGCACCTTGCCGGCCCTGGGCACAGGCTGTGCCAGCCAACAAAGCCCAGCAGGCCGGGAGGAGAGCCCAGTGGCAGCGCAGCTGCTTGGGCAGTGGCTGCTGTTAGGGACACGGGCCAAAGCCATCCCTGAGCAGCCAATGCCAGCCCTGGCCCTCCCTGCCCCGTGACAGCACCCCCAGCCCCAGGGGACAGGCTCAGGCCCTGTCAGGACCCAGCGCAGCCCCTGCCCAGTCGGGAGCCAGGGCTGGCTCTGGCCCTGGGCTGGCGGCAGGGCTCCCGCTCGGGGCTGCTCCTGTGCCTTGGGCCTCTGGGCACTTAGGGCCAGCTCCGCAGCAGCTGCAGCGCCAGGGACCTTGCTGCACCAGTCCCGTTTCCCCGGGGCTCTGAACCAGCTCCAGAGGCCTGGAAGCCCAGGCGCCTCCAGCTTTGGCTGCTGCCGGGCCGGGCAAGGGCAGGCCCTGGGGGAAGAGCTGCTGCCACACAGCCCCGGCCAGGGCTGAGCCCGGCACAGCAATTACCTGCTGTGCCTGTGCCCGTGTCTGGCATCGCCTTCCTTCCCGCAGCAGGGGCTGCCAATGAGCCACTGCTTCTCCCTGAGTGTTCCTCCTCCTGAACAGCCTTTTGGTCCATCACTTGAAAAAGGAAAAAAAGGACAACTGGATCAAATGGAAATATTCCCCACTGGGGAGGTGGCACCTTCAGGAGGCAATGCTTGTCTAAGTCACAGATAAAGATCAGGAAAAAGCCCAGGTAATTGGGGCTAGGCCAGTGCACTCCCTTGTGCAAACAGCTGCACCGCCTGATCTTCTCAGAGACTGGGAAATGGCAGGGGATATCAGGCCCACAGTACAGTTGGGGCACCCTGTCAGCTAATGCCAAATTCCATCCTGCAGAGGCTGGGGAGGAATTGCAGCCAGGCCAGGCTGGGAAACAGCTCTGCAGGATGTGAAAGCAGCAGCGGGGCAGCGAGGCTGCCATGGATCCCTTCACGCTGTGCCGGGCACGGCGTGGCCAGATGTGCAGCCAAAGCCCCCGGCTGCTGAGTCCCAGGGGAAGCATGAGGGAAAGGCACCCACCTTGTCCTCCGGGTGCTTCCTTCTGTGTTTGTCTCAGGAATTCATCTGAGTCATGAGACTTTTTGGCTGCAGTATCTTGGGTCTTTCCTTTTGGAGGACCTTAAGAGAAAGTAGTTCCATTTCCCAGGAATGCATCCCACAAAAGCGGGGCTCAGCCTGTGGGGTCAGCAGGGACACACTACTCACCCCTGCCATGGGAGCTGGGTTGGGGCCAAGCATCCAGCCCTGGAGCTTGAGAAGTTTTCCCTGCAGACACACCTGTAACTCAACAGCCACAGAAGCTTCTGCCATCTCTGCTGATCTGCACGGGCACCACTGAGCCGCAGCAGCGGTGAGGGGATCGTGCAGGGCGCGGGCACACACGTGCATGGTTCTGTGCTGGCACCTGCAGCGCTGCCTCCCTGGCCCAGCTTTGGGCTCTGAGCTGGCAGCTCTCCCAGGGGAAAGGCCTTGACCTACCCTCAGCATCTCCCAGAGCCTCAGTCCTGGATGTGGGACCTTCACCGGCAGGTTCAGCTGCAAAGAAAGGCAGGACAGAAGAGCTCCTGTGGCACTGCAGGAGATCCTCAGGCTGCCCACAAGGCTCAGCCCCGGGGCACAGCCCTGGGCCCGGCCCCTTCCCTCTCTGCTCTTCTCTGTGACTGCACAGAGCACACGGAAGGACACACTGGCATAGCACACGGGAGGAGGACTGAAAGATCAATGCTCCTTCCTCCCACTGACAGCGATCCAGTGGGATTCCTCAGGGATCCAGAAGGGAGCAGGGAAAGATTCTCAGAATCCTTCAGCCCTTACATAATGTTAAGGGAAATGCTTTATAAATGAGCTTTTGTTGCATTGATCCTGATTATTCACTCAGGAAAGGCAGAATGAAAACTTGCCTCCAGCATCCTCCAGAAACTTCAAACCATCCTTCATCAGGACTTCCTGAAAACCCATGTCACGATTCCAGTCTAAAAGGGAGCAGAGATCAGAACCATTTCCATGGTGTGCTGGGATCCCCTAATGCTACAGGGAAAAGGGCATTGCAAGGGGGTCGGGTAAGGCTATGGGACCCAGATGGGAATGGACATGGCCAAAGGTGCACAGGGGCCTGGGGAGCTCTGGGCTGGCTCCTGATCACTCTCCACACTCTTTCCCTGCCCTCAGCAACATCCCTGGGAGGGGTGGCTGGAGTAGCACAGGGCCCTGGGGCTCTCTCCCTCAAACTCACAGAAAATCCTCCCTAAAGCCCTGGGGCAAACTGCAGCAGGCAGTGCCACAGCTATCCCTCCCTCCTACACTCCCTCCTGCCCTCCTTCTGCTGGGACAGCTCCCAGATCCCAAGGGCAAACAGCCAGGCTCTCTCAGGACACACTGAAGCCTTGCTCTCCCCCTCTGTCCTTTCCCCACCATGGGCACCCCATGCAGTCACTGCCAGGTTTCAGGACATGTCTCCCAAGGAGGGACCCCAGCAGGACTGCTCAGGACCCGAGTGCCCTGAGCCTGCTCGGGATAATTCCCCTGGGCTGTGCCGCTCTAGTCCAGGCTGTGTCCACACTGCCAAGCAGCAGAGAGGGCAGCTCAAGCCTCAGCAGGGCTCAGGCCCAGAGGCACAGCAATTACCTCCTGTGTCTGTGCCTGGCATGGCCTCCCTTCCTGCAGCAGAGGCTGGCACAGAACCACTGCTTCCTCCGGGAAATGCTTCCTTCTGCACAGGCTCTCCTTTCATTTCTGAAAAATGGAAAAGAGACAGCTGGATCAGATGGAAACATTCCTCACTGGGAATGGGGAAGGTGAGGCATCACATGTGAAAGGAATGGATAAGGATCAGAAAACACCCAGGATTTTGGGACAACCCAAGGCTGCTTCCTTCCCCAAACAGCCCCAGCTTCTGATCTGCCTGGACATCAGGAAATTGCAGGGGATCTGAGGGTGGGCATGGACTGTGGTGCAATAGGGGCTGCCTGTCAGCTGATGCCAAATGCCTTCCTGCAGAGGCTGGGCAGAAGCTGCAGCCAGGCCAGGCTGGGAAACAGCCCTGCAGGGCGTGAAAGCAGCAGCGGGGCAGCGAGGCTGCCATGGATCCCTTCCCGCTGTGCCGGGCACGGCGTGTCCAGATGTGCAGCCAAAGCCCCCGGCTGCTGAGTCCCAGGGGCAGCATGAGGGAAATGCACCCACCTTGTCTTCTCTGCAGACATTCCTTCAGCATTTGCCACATGATTTCTAATGGGTCCTGGAATTTCTTGCCGGCCATGTCTTTGGTCTCTCCTGTCGTAGGACCTTAAGAGAAAGTAGTTCCATTTCCCAGGAATGGACCCCACAAAAGCGGGGCTCAGCCTGAGGGGTCAGCAGGGACACACTACTCACCCCTGCCATAGGAGCTGGGCTTTTGTGCAGCATCCAGGGTAGGAGTTGGTGAAGTCGTCCCTGCAGACACATCTGTAACACAACAGCCACAGAAGCTTCTGTCACCTGGTCCTGACCAGTCAGTCAAACATTACGCCTTGGTGGGACAGTGAGAACATACCTGCAGAATGCTCGGAGGGCTTCACAACTTCAGAGCGCCAGGCTAATGCAGAATCATTCCCAGCATCCCAGTCTGGAAGCAAACCAAGATGAGAACTGTTTCCATTGTGTGCTAGGGCTGGCTCTGGCCCTGGGCTGGCAGCAGGGCTCCCGCTCGGGGCTGCTCCTGTGCCTTGGGCCTCTGGGCACTCAGGGCCAGCTCCGCAGCAGCTGCAGCGCCAGGGACGTTGCTGCACCCGTCCCGTTTCCCCGGGGCTCTGAACCAGCTCCAGAGGCCTGGAAGCTGAGGCACCTCCAGCTTTGACTGCTGCTGGGCCGGGCAAGGGCAGGCCCTGGGGGAAGAGCTGCTGCCACACAGCCCCGGCCAGGCCTGAGCCCGGCACAGCAATTACCTGCTGTGCCTGTGCCCGTGTCTGGCATTGCCTTCCTTCCTGCAGCTGGGGCTCGCACCGAAGATGGAGTGCTTCCTTCAAGAAATGCCAACTTCCACTGAAGCATTATGTCCATCTCTTGACAAAGGAAGGGAGACAGCTGCATCAGATGGAGCTGTTCCCCACTTGGGCGGTGGCATCAGAGGTAATATTTGTGAAATTTATGGAGCAGGAAAATGGCCAGATTACAGTGGCATGATGTGAGCACTTCCACCTCCAAACAGACACCCTTTTCCTAATCTGCAGGGCTGGATATAGTGGGGGATCTCAGGGTGTGTTACAGTTTGGGCTGCCTGTCAGCTGATGCCAAATGCCTTCCGGCAGAGGCTGGGCAGAAGCTGCAGCCAGGCCAGACTGGGAAACAGCCCTGCAGGATGTGAAAGCAGCAGCGGGGCAGCGAGGCTGCCATGGATCCCTTCCCGCTGTGCCAGGCACGGCGTGTCCAGATGTGCAGCCAAAGCCCCCGGCTGCTGAGTCCCAGGGGAAGCATGAGAGAAATGCACCCACCTTCTCTTGTCTGCAGGGGTGCCTTCAGCTCTTGCCTAATCTGTTTGGATGGTTGCAGGGACATCTTATCTGTTGTATCTTGGACTTTCCCTGTTGGAGTACCTTAGAGAAAAATATTTCCAATTCCCAGGAATGGATCCTACAAAAGCAAGGCTCAGCCTCTGAGGTCAGCAGGGACACACTACTCACCACTGTGATGGGAGCTGGGCTTGCGTATAGCATCCAAGGTAGGAGCTGGAGAAGCTGGAGAAGTCCTCCCTGTAGATACATCTGTAACACAACAGCCACAGAAGCTTCTGTCACCTGGTTCCTGCCCGCTTGTCTACAATTCTTCCTTGGTGGCACACTGAGAACATACCTGCAGGAGGCTCCAAGGGCTTCAAAACTTTATTCATCCAAGCTGATGGAGAAGCCTTCCCAGCAACTTCATCTAGAATGGAGCACAGATGAGAACACTTTCCAGGGTGTGCTGGGATCCCGTTTTGCCACAGGAAACTGGGCACTGCAAGGGGGTCGGCTAAGGCCGTGGGAGCCAGATGTGAATAGACATGGCCAAAGGTGCACAGGGGCCTGGGGAGCTCTGGGCTGGCTCCTGGTCACTCTCCACACCCTTTCCCTGCCCTCAGCAACATCCCAGGGAGGAGTGGCTGGAGCAGCACAGGGCCCTGGGGCTCTCTCCCTCAAACTCACAGAAAATCCTCCCTAAAGCCCTGGGGCAAACTGCAGCAGGCAGTGCCACAGCTATGCCTCCCTACCTCCCTCTGTCCCTCCTGCCCTCCTTCTGTGGGGACACCCCCCAGATCCCAAGGGCAACAAGCCAGGCCCTCTCAGGACACACTGGAGCCTTGCTCTCCCCCTCTGTCCTTTCCCCACCGTGGGCACCCCGTGCAGTCGCTGCCAGGTTTCAGGACATGTCTCCCATGGAGGGACCCCAGCAGGACTGCTCAGGACCCGAGTGCCCTGAGCCTGCTCGGGATAATTCCCCTGGGCTGTGCCGCTCTAGTCCAGGCTGTGCCCGCACTGCCAAGCAGCAGAGAGGGCAGCTCAAGCCTCAGCAGGGCTCAGGCCCAGAGGCACAGCAATTACCTCCTGTGTCTGTGCCTGGCATGGCCTCCCTTCCTGCAGCAGAGGCTGGCACGGAACCACTGCTTCCTCCGGGAAATGCTTCCTTCTGCACAGGCTCTCCTTTCATTTCTGGAAAATGGAAAAGAGACAGCTGGATCAGATGGAAACATTCCTCACTGGGAATGGGGAAGGGGACAATTTCAGGAGGCATCACTTGTGAAAGGAATGGATAAGGATCAGAAAACACCCAGGATTTTGGGACAACCCAAGGCTGCTTCCTTCCCCAAAGAGCCCCAACATCTGATCTGCCTGGACACCAGGAAGTGCAGGGGATCTGAGGGTGGGCATGTCCGTTGGTCCAGTTTGGGCTGTCTGTCAGCTGATGCCAAATGCCTTCCTGCAGAGGCTGGGCAGAAGCTGCAGCCAGGCCAGGCTGGGAAACAGCCCTGCAGGGCGTGAAAGCAGCAGCGGGGCAGCGAGGCTGCCATGGATCCCCTCCAGCTGTGCCAGGCACGGCGTGTCTAGATGTTCAGCCAAAGTCTTCCCCAGCTGCTGAGACCCAGGGGAAGAATGAGGGAAATGCACCCACCTTGTCTTCTCTGCAGACGTTCCTTCAGCATTTGCCACATGATTACTAATGGGTCCTGGAATTTCTTGCCTGCCATGTCTTTGGTTTCTCCTGTCGGAGGACCTTAAGAGAAAGTAGTTCCATTTCCCAGGAATGGATCCCACAAAAGCAGGGCTCAGCCTGTGGGGTCAGCAGGGACACACTACTCACCCCTGCCATGGGAGCTGGGTTGGGGCCAAGCATCCACCCCTGGAGCTGGAGAAGTCCTCCCTGCAGACACACCTGTAACTCAACAGCCACAGAAGCTTCTGCCATCTCTGCTGATCTGCACGGGCACCACTGAGCCGCAGCAGCGGTGAGGGGATCGTGCAGGGCGAGGGCACACACGTGCATGGTTCTGTGCTGGCACCTGCAGCGCTGCCTCCCTGGCCCAGCTTTGGGCTCTGAGCTGGCAGCTCTCCCAGGGGAAAGGCCTTGACCTACCCTCAGCATCTCCCAGAGCCTCTGTCCTGGATGTGGGCCCTTCACCGGCAGGTTCAGCTGCAAAGAAAGGCAGGACAGAAGAGCTCCTGTGGCACTGCAGGAGATCCTCAGGCTGCCCACAAGGCTCAGCCCCGGGGCACAGCCCTGGGCCCGGCCCCTTCCCTCTCTGCTCTTCTCTGTGACTGCACAGAGCACACGGAAGGACACACTGGCACAGCACACGGGAGGAAGATTGAAAGCTAAATGCTCCTTCCTCCCACTGACAGTGATCCTGTGGGAGCCTGCAGGCCTCCAGAAGGGAGCAGGGCAAGGTTTCCAGATTCTTTTAATCTTAAGATTTTGTTAAGGGAAATGGTTTATAAGTGAGCTTCTGTTGCACTGACCCTTATTATTCACTAAGGAAAGGCAGAATGAAAACTTGCCTCCAGCATCCTCCAGGAACTTCAAACCATCATTCATCAGGACTTCCTGAAAATCCATGTCACGATTCCAGGCTAGAAGGGAGCAGAGACCAGAACCATTTCCATGGTGTGCTGGGATCCCCTTCTGCCACAGGGAACTGGGCAATGCAGGGGTGTTGGGTAAGGCTGTGGGAGCCAGATGTGAATGGACATGGCCAAAGGTGCAGAGGGGCCTGGGGAGCTCTGGGCTGGCTCCTGGTCACTCTCCAACTTCTTTGCAGGCCCTTTGCAACATCTCTGGAGGGGTGGCTGGAGTAGCCCAGGGCCCGTGGGGTCTCTCTCCCTCCCACAGAAGAAACCCTCCCAAAAGCCCTGGGCAAAACCATCCCCAGCGCTTCCCAGGGAGCAGGGAGCGCTGTCCCGGGAAAGGGCAGCCAGGCTGCCGGCTCACCTGCTCGCCGCGCTTGCAGCGGAGCAGCCTGGGCAGCCCTGGCAGGCAGGGCCACGGTCAGGAGCAGCAGGAGTAGGAGGCGCAGAGCAAGGGCCATGGTGCCTTGTCCTCCGCCAGTCCCGCAGCTCTTGCTGCCACCGCTGTCCCGACACCGCTGTCCCAACGTCAGCACCGCTGCTGCCACCGCCGCTGCTGCCGCAACAGTTCTGCTCAGGGACTGAGTGCTGGCTCCTTGTGCTGCTCTGCAACCACGGGTCTCTGGCGCCTCTGGCACCTCTGTGACCTCAGGGCCTGCTGAGAGCTCAGCCTGCTGTGACCCCAGAGCCCTGCTGTGACCTCATGGCCTCAGCTCTACCCCCAGAGTGTGCGCCCGTCCACATGAATGGACTGCCCTGATTGTAAATGTTTTGCTTCATCAAAGGGCCATTGCTTAGCAAAACCTTTCTTTTGCCTGCTGACATTGCTGGTCAGGCTGCGTCCCTCAAGATGCTCTTATTGTTGCAGTTCAAATTTATTTTATTGATTTCATTTGAAGTGTTGTTTAAGGGCTCTGTTATCCCCCATTTTTTTTCCTGACTTGGTTCACCTGTGGGTTTTACCCTCCCTCCAAACTGTCCCTCGTGCCCTTCCCCACCCCTTGTTCCAGCTCTTTCCCTGCCTGTCAAGGCAACCCAGCCCCTTGGTTCCCAAACCTTTGGGCCAATCCCTGACTGCAACTCCCCTTTGGAATTCCCCTACTCCTGGGAGCCCCATTGGCCCTTGTGACCCATCCTCTCCACCCTCCTACCCCAACTGGCCCCAGACACTTGATGTAATCCCCTCACTCCTCTCCTGAGCATTCCCTATTGGTTCATTGTTTGCACCCACCCCATGACTTGTATGTGTACAAAACCCCTTGGGCAGTACAGCTAGGGGCTTTTCATCCTGTTCTCTTCGCCTGGACTAAGGTGTTCCTTGTGGAACCTGAAGACGGGACGCCTCCTCCTTTCTCCTGTGCCTCGTCCCTGTCGTGGCTTGTGTCTGGCACTGGAGAGCAAGTGGCACTACAGGTTCTGCCTCTGGTAAATCCCCATAGCGAGGCAGTTCCCGACTCCTGCCGTAGTGCCGGAGTTCTAAGAGCTAGCCCAGGTTCCAGCACTCACTTCACTAATGTACCGAATGCCCCTTCTTCAGAGCCTGCTCTGGTGCTCTGCCATCTCACACAGCAGAGTGTGATTCACATACTGCAGCCCAGAGTTAGGTTGTTGCAACATTGAAATGGGTGTGGTTGGCAGGATGGCTGGGCATAAATCACTACAGAACTAAAGCGAATGCGTGCACGGTCCCAGGCTGGACTTGAATAGACACAGGACTTGTGGAAAGATGAGGACAAGATAGCAGAGAAAAATGGAAAAACCAGCTGAAAAGGAGGATATGCGAAAGGAGTTATTTGTGCACATTTGGGGGTATATTTTTCTTGGGTGCAAAGCAAAATGAAAAGCTCCTAAATGCCCAAAAGATGAGAACTGTGTGTGGTAAATAGATATCATTCATGCTGACAAATTTGAAAGAGTAATCAATATTAATAAAGTAATTAATATTTGGAAATAATAAAACAGTTAAAGGTGTAATGCCAAGCAAGAAAGGGAGAGGAGGGTTTATCCCTCTCCCTACAGGTCTCCTGCAGATGTTCAGAACAGGAGGAAGCAAGAGATAACTATGATTAAATTTAGTGGAAGAGAGGAGAATTTGGTTGGACACCAGGAAAATGTTGATTATATGAGATCCACTGCTTTAATGTTAGAACACAGTATTGGCTTATACTGTAGCAGCTTGGTGCGCATGTGTAATCCAAAAGGTGAACTACAGGACATGGAGGAAGAGGAGAGGCCTTCCTCAAAGAAGATCCCCAAACAGTGGTACAACTTACTTAAAGAAGTGTGGAGCATGCGTGGTAAAGGTGATGATGAGGGCAGTGATACAAGTGTGATGAATTGAAAATGGGAGGAGATGGTAATGACATACAGCATAAAAAGGGGAATTTTGGCTTGACACGCTAGTACGTGAGGTGACGGGGGTCCAAAAGCCCTGCACTCCGTACCCCACGCATACCCCGCATGGTTAGTTTTGCTTATACGCTATTATCAGGACCAAATTATTCGTTACTTCCAGCAAATGATACTGTCAATATTTTGAATGTATTCAATTGTATATATATTAAGCTACATAATTCAAATTGCTGTTTCGTTTCATTTTGTTTGGTTGTTTTTGTGGCTTCTTTTAAAATTGGATAATTGGGCAAATATAACATGTGGAATGTCCTCCACAGCAGAGTGTCAGACCTCTGGATCTTTTTAAACAGTTTTATCAAGGTGGAACTGTGGCAGCTTCAGCTGGTGCCTCTGGAGGACCTTGAACAAAGAAGCCCTGAGCTTTTCTACCCTCCCAGGTGAAGTGTGATAGTCTGGGGTCTTGCTGCTGTGTCCAAGTGCCGGGCCACTGGCTGGCACCACAGGTCCCCAGACCCTCTGCTGAGGCATCCCTCTCCTAGAGTCACGTTTACTCTGTCACATTTGGCTTTTCTCTCTGATCCACCGCCAGGACCAAAGATCACACGGTCGTGAGGATGTAAAAATGCCTGTTCCTTCTGTAACATTGCTGTTGTGTGACAGCCGTGCAGGCAGAGCAGGCAGCTGTAGGGACACTGACTCATTTCCCTGGTGCCAGCCGTGCTGCATCCATCGAGCTGCTGGGTCTTGGTGCTCGCTGGGACGTGGCCCGGCCCGGCACCACGGGAATTAGGAAGGGTCTTGAAGGAATCCCCACACGTTAAAGCAGACGATTTAGCCTGGGATTTTAAGTTGTTTCTCAGTTAACCTTGTAAAAGGCCAAAACAAGTCTCCTATGAATTCTGTCCCTGTCAAGTTCAGTTCCGCCACGAAAGCCCCTCAGCATTCTCAGGGCAGTGGCAGGAGCCGGGTGCTGGCCCGGAGCCCCGCTGGCCGGGGAGAGCACGGCCCAGAGCGAGCCCCTGCTGCCCGGGATGGCCACAGGCCCGGGGGAGCCGGGCGGGCAACGCCAGGGCCCTGTCCAGGGCTCCTGGGGCTCCTCTGGCATCTGTTCCGTCCCCTCAGGCGCTGAGCGGTGCCCGTCCCACGGGGCTGTCTGTGCCTGGCCCCAAAAGAGGCAGGGCCGGGGCTGTGGCCCCTGGGCTGGTGGTGCCGACTGCCCGGCACTCAGCACCGCCCATGCCGTGCTGGTGCAGCGTGACCCGGCGGGGCAGCTCCGCCTCGGCGCCTCGCCACCGCCATCCCGGCACGGCGGCTGGCCCTGGGCCGCGGCAGCCCCGAGCCGCACGGGCCCGGGAGGGACTGCCGGAGGTCCCCATCCCCTGCGTGCCTCAGCAGACACTCCAGCCCCACTGTGTACAGCAGGAGGGACACAAAGCACCTGCACGCTTACGAGAGTCCACAGCCCTTTCTACATGGGAAATGAGACCCCAGGACCCCGACATGTGCCTCAGGAGAGATCCCAGCACCCTGCACACCTTGGGAGAGATCCCAAACCCTCTACATGCCTCACACAGGATTCCAAATCCCTTGCATGACTTGAAGTGGACCCCATTGCCCTCCCTGCCTCAGAGGAAACCTAAAATATCCCTGGGTGTGTCACAAGGGGCCCCACCCCGTCGTGCACCTTACGGGGGACTCCAAAGCCCCCACGTGCCCTACAGGGAAGTCCAGGCCAGCTATGCCGAGTGTTTCGACCTGGAAATCAAGTCTGGTTGCACCTGGGTTGTTGTGTCTCTGGGGCTGATCACCAGCCCTGTCGGACCCTGAGGCTACACAGCCCTTCCCTTCCCTTCCCTTCCCTTCCCTTCCCTTCCCTTCCCTTCCCTTCCCTTCCCTTCCCTTCCCTTCCCTTCCCTTCCCTTCCCTTCCCTTCCCTTCCCTTCCCTTCCCTTCCCTTCCCTTCCCTTCCCTTCCCTTCCCTTCCCTTCCCTTCCCTTCCCTTCCCTTCCCTTCCCTTCCCTTCCCTTCCCTTCCCTTCCCTTCCCTTCCCTTCCCTTCCCTTCCCTTCCCTTCCCTTCCCTTCCTTCTGGCCCTGGCTGAGAGCAGAAGACCCTGTGCAGCACCCTGCATTGGTGATGGCCCATCAATTAGGTCCTATCCTGTGTGTGTTAATTAGGGAGGAGCTTTGTTTTGCTTGCTGACATTGCTGGTCAGGCTGTGTCCCTGGAGATACTCTTGATGGCTTCCCTCTTTTCCTGGGCACGGCACTGGAGGAGGTCTGGGCCCAGATGATCCCACGGAAGGAAATGTCCCTCAGCCCAGGGACGCTCAGCATGGGCTGCCCCATCCCCTCGGGGCCCCACCGCTGATCACAGTGAAGCCATATGCAGAATGAATAGACTCCACTGTCACCCTGGTTTTTAATGTTCTGTCCTGGATTAGGGTCACTCTGGGAGAAAACCTCCAAAGGGGCCCCCCAGAAAGCAACCCCACATGGCCCCTTCCCCCCAGCGGTTCGGGAAGGATTCCTTGGAGAGAAGTGGAAAGAACCTGTTTATTTGACAGGCAAAACACCCCCAGCACACAAAATGAACAATACCAGATGACAATGCTTTCACCGATCTGAAAAGGATGACAAATTCAGAAAGTCTTTCCTGGCAGTGGTGGCTCTGCTGTCGCTCCCTCCGGCGCTGGGGATAGCTGCTGCAGCCACAGGATGCAAACTCTCGGTGTTTCCCAGGTCCCAGTCCGGAGCAGGTGTGAGTGGTTCCAAAAAGGGAAAGCAAAAACAGTCCAGGGAAAAATCTGGACTGCTTAGCTGAACTAACAAGCAGAAGCCAAAAAGCAAAAGTAAAGCAGGAGCACAGCAGAAGCAAGAGCAAAGCAAGCAACAGCAAGCAAAGCAGAAAGCAAAAGCTGCACTATGAACTGCGCCATCTGTCTGTCCTGCCAGCCGTGGGGGAGCAGGCTGATAACAAACCAAAACAAACCTTGCTCTTCAGGGCCAGTCGTGAAGGCACAGTACGTAATATCCAGCATTAACAGAACACACGACTGGGGATGCAAGCATCATAACCTCACCCTAGGACAAGTTCTTCTAAGCCTTCTGATGTTTACATTCTTGTAACAAACTTTGTCACAGACTTTATGCAAATAACGTATTGTTATGCATTCTTTTCTGCAGGAGGAGAAATTTGATGGACTGTTGGTTTGTCCAGTGTCATTGGAGAGGTGGCACTTTCACCCTCCAATCCACTCTCACTTTTGGAAATCTGTAAATGTTGGAGTCAGAAATTCAACTGCCCCCTTTTTTACCTTGGAGAGATGCGTGTCTGCGTTGTTTTATTTCATGTCCTATAGCGACACTCCACAACCTGATGTAGTTATGAAGTGGGTGTGTGTGTCAGGGCCTGGCACAGGCGAGATGGCTCTCATGAAAACTTGTGCCCCGAGCCCTGGTCCGAGCCACATCTTTGTTCACAAACCTGTTCCATATGCAATGCATTACACAATTTCTTCATGCACATTCAACCCCTGGCCCCGCCTGTCCTCCCCTCACATGGCGATTAGATCCACGCCCTTCTGGGCACGCGTTGTTTCCTGTGGTGGTCACACTGGGGTCTTTGGTGGTCTCTGAGGCCGAAGGCTGTGGTCTTCCTCATGGCTGAACTTTTGAACTTTTCTCCTTTGTGCGTGCACTGTGGTCCCCTGGTGCTTATCTGAGTACGTCTGTTGGTTTGGATCAGCTTGGAGACAGAGGAGCTCCTTAGTCTAGGCTTCCTGCATTCCCTGGTCTTCTCCTGGTGTTATGAGTAAAAAAGTTATCTGTAGCTATGATATTTTATTAAAAATCCTTTCCTAGGATTTTTCCCCTCCTGAGGAGCTGAGGGCCTCAGGAAAGAAATGTAAACAATAACTATCTGCTGCTGTGGAATGCAACAGGTGCATCTACCATTGGTCCATGTGGATTGGTTTCACTGGATGACCAATCACAGCCAACTGTGTTGAGCCTGTGAGCAGTCACAAGATTTTTGTTATGCATTCCATTCTATTCTTCTTCTTTGTAGCCTTCTGGTCATTTTTTCCTCTCTGTTCTTTTAGTATAGTATTGTAGTATTTTAATGTAGTATTTTAATAGAATATATAATAAATCAGCCCTCTGAAATGGAGTCAAGTCTCGTGTCTCCACACCTGGGGTGTTCGCCCCAACAAATTATCCATTTTTTTTAAGGCTGCAAAGTTAAACAGGTTGGGCCAGTTGTTGTGAGTTGAAATGTTGACTATTTGTTGTTGATAGCTTCATGTTGCAATCACCTCTTGTTAACAGTTTTTCTTCAATTACCTGTTAATGGTTAGAAATCAAGCGCAATTGTCCCCCTGCTGCTTCCCCAGAGCCTGCAGGTAGCAGGGTGGGGGGGGGGGTGACATCAGAGCTAGTATGCAGATGAGAATGCATTTCACCAAATTTTGCAATTTTCCAGGAAAAAACCCCTAAAAACAATCAGCCGACATAAAATTAAGAAACCTAAGTAAGGTCTAAAGGTGAGGAACTTAATCCAGTACCTGCTAAGATCCTTTTTACTCCTCACCCTAACCTGAAAGGATGTCAGCTAGAAAGAGGACCTGGAATGTTAGTCCAAAAAAGTGGAATTCCCACTACTCCCTCGATGATGGAAGCCTCAGCTCTGCCTGCATACCAGCGGGCACAGCTGCATCATCCTCCTCCTCTGTGCCACTCCTGGGAGCAGTGGGGGTGCGGGCAACCTGTCCTTTCTCCCCAACCTGAGCTGAATGTTTTTAATAAAGGCATTAAAAAGGAGAAAGATCTCCTGCCCTATTTTTGATACTGGTATTGTCCTTCATAGCAAGAAGCTTCAGAAATTTGCATTTTCCTATGCCCTTTGTACCATGGCAGAGGTTCCTTAAGTAAAAGGTTAAAATTCAACACATAATTCTACAATTTAAAATTTAAATGCTTAGTCCATATTGCTAACTTAATTGAACCCCCCAAAACCTCCATTTCAACAGCAGCCCCTGCCTGGCTTCTGCCTGCCCACACCGTGGGCATCCACAGCTCCTCCTGGGCATGGAGGTCAGTCAGTGCTGGTGCTGGGTGGCTTTGCTGCTGCTGCCACCTGGACACTGGGGTGACCGCTTGTCCTGGGTTGCAGTGTAAAGATGTATTCTAATGCCATCCTGAAGAGCTGCTGAAACCAGGAGGGGCATTGTTTCTTCCTTATCTCCTGTTAATGGGCCCATCAATGTCTTGCCACATGACTCAGAGATAACTCCCTCCCAGAGCCATTTCTGTTTCATGGCTAATCAAGGACCCACAGCATGAGGCAGAATGATATCAGCCCACTGTGAGATGCTCTGCCCATGGGGGAGGAGCTAAGCATCCCCAGCTGGATATAATCTGGGTTTTGGGACACAACAAGCAGTCTTTCCACTGGATTCCCAGAGGAACCGCCGCCCTTACCCACTGCTTTTCCAGAGGATGAGAGCTACCAGATTGTTTCGACAGGATCACCACTTCCACAAGTCCATTTCATCTGGACTGCTACCACCACCCTAACTAGCAGTGTGTCAGGCTGTATTCTGACCCTGTCAGTGGTTTTTCTTTTGTATTATTGCATGTATTTTGGTTTTTTTTCCCTTTTCCTAATAAATTGTATTTCTGACTTGGAGCCTCTCACTGGTTTTGCTTTCAAACTAGGACACAAATCCATCTCTTTATTTCAACATAGGAATGGGCCATTGCCTACCCTGCAAGCGGGAGTTGGAGGGGGGGGGAGGGTGGGGTGGGGTGGGGTGGGGTGGGGTGTCACCTTCAGTGTTGCCTAGAGGGCAAGGCCAGGGGGCTCAGGGGCAGGGGAAGGGATGTGTTGGTCTCAGGAGGTGCTGGAATGTGCTGGGCTGGTCCTGGGGTCCCTGGAGGAACTCGGGTTGGCTGGGATGGGACAGACGGAGAGAAAAAAAGGAATGAAGGCTGCTTGGGGAGGCCCATGGAGAGAGCAGGTCACAGTGGGATCTACAGTGTAAGAGGTGGCTTCGTCGTAGACGGTTGTTCTGGGGTCCTCTTCACAGAACACTTGAGAGGGCTGTCCAGGCTGTTCCTGCTGCTGGAGGAGCTGCTCACGCTGTCTGGGTGTGAGGTGCAGCCACTGTCTTCCAACTCCTGTCCTGAGGTGCTCCTGTGCAGAGAGGAGGTGGCTGAGGCCCCAGCTGCCAGTGGCACACAGGGACCCTCGTGCACAGCAGGGCCCAGAGCTGGCAAGGCTCCCCAGCACGGCTGGAGCTGCTGGCACAGCTGGGCCCAGCTGGACAGCTGCCCCTCAAGGCCCCGGCCAGCAGGGCACGGCTCTGGGCAGGGTCCCTGGCCAGGAGCGGGCCCCAGAGCGCCTCTGCCTTTCAAGGGCAATCTCGGCCCTGCTCTTTCTCCTCCCCACCTCCCTCTGCCTCTGCCCCGTGCCCCTGGGGCTGCTCTTGGCCAGGCAGCCTCAGTGGGAGCCAGCTCTGGCTGCAGCCCCAGCGGGGCCCCCAGGACAAGGCCCAGCAACTGAGAGGCCAATGGAAGCACTGGGCAGCAGCAGAACCCTCAGCAGAGTTATTTGGACAATCATGGACTGGCCACAACCCCACTGCAGTCTCAATGGGAATGTTCCCTGACCATGTTAGACTTTCAAAAGAAGCTGTTTGAGGGGGAGAGCAACAAAACACTCACTGTTTTCTATTCCAGGAATACCCGATTCCAAAGCAGCCCAACATGAAGACAAGCTCCAAAGAAAGCACGCCTCCCAGTAACCCTAGCCAGCAGACTGTTCCCTGACAGAAACCCCTTCCGAGGCCATCCTGGGCATCGGTAACAGGTCTTGTGGTGCCAGCTGCATCTGTGGGAGCGATGGGGAGCGTGAGCCCATGCTGTGCTGCACTGCTGAGCTGGCAGCACGGTGGATACGGGCAGGACGTTCTCTGTTTCCCCCAGAGCTGGGGCCTGCAGGCACCTTGCCGGCCCTGGGAAAAGGCTGTGCCAGCCAACAAAGCCCAGCAGGCCGGGAGGAGAGCCCGGGGGCAGTGCAGCTGCTTGGGCAGTGGCTGCTGCCAGGGACACAGGCCAAAGCCAACCCTGAGCAGCCACTGCCAGCCCTGGCCTTCCCTGCCCTGTGACAGCACCCCCAGCCCCAGGGGACAGGCTCAGGCCCTGTCAGGACCCAGCGCAGCCCCTGCTCAGTCGGGAGCCAGGACTGGCTCTGGCCCTGGGCTGGCGGCAGGGCTCCCGCTCGGGGCTGCTCCTGTGCCTTGGGCCTCTGGGCACTCAGGGCCAGCTCCGCAGCAGCTGCAGCGCCAGGGACGTTGCTGCACCAGTCCCGTTTCCCCGGGGCTCTGAACCAGCTCCAGAGGCCTGGAAGCCCAGGCGCCTCCAGCTTTGGCTGCTGCCGGGCCGGGCAAGGGCAGGCCCTGGGGGAAGAGCTGCTGCCACACAGCCCCGGCCAGGGCTGAGCCCGGCACAGCAATTACCTGCTGTGCCTGTGCCCGTGTCTGGCATCGCCTTCCTTCCCGCAGCAGGGGCTGCCAATGAGCCACTGCTTCTCCCTGAGTGTTCCTCCTCCTGAACAGCCTTTTGGTCCATCACTTGAAAAAGGAAAAAAGGGACAACTGGATCAAATGGAAATATTGCCTACTGGGGAGGTGGCACCTTCAGGAGGCAATGCTTGTCTAAGTCACAGGTAAAGATCAGGAAAAAGCCCAGGTAAATGGGGCTGGGCCAGTGCACTCCCTTGTGCAAACAGCTGCACCGCCTGATCTTCTCAGAGACTGGGAAATGGCAGGGGATCTCAGGCCCACGGTACAGTTGGGGCACCCTATCAGCTACTGCCAAATTCCATCCTGCAGAGGCTGGGGAGGAATTGCAGCCAGACCAGGCTGGGAAACAGCCCTGCAGGGCGTGAAAGCAGCAGCGGGGCAGCGAGGCTGCCATGGATCCCTTCCCGCTGTGCCGGGCACGGCGTGTCCAGATGTGCAGCCAAAGCCCTCGGCTGCTGAGTCCCAGGGGAAGCATGAGGGAAATGCACCCACCTTGTCTTCTCTGCAGACATTCCTTCAGCATTTGCCACATGATTTCTAATGGGTCCTGGAATTTCTTGCTGGCCATGTCTTTGGTCTCTCCTGTCGTAGGACCTTAAGAGAAAGTAGTTCCATTTCCCAGGAATGGACCCCACAAAAGCAAGGCTCAGCCTGAGGGGTCAGCAGGGACACACTACTCATTCCTGTGATGGGAGCTGGGCTTTTGTGCAGCATCCAAGGTAGGAGCTGGTGAAGTCGTCCCTGCAGACACATCTGTAACACAACAGCCACAGAAGCTTCTGTCACCTGGTCCTGACCAGTCAGTCAAACATTACGCCTTGTTGGGATAGTGAGAACATACCTGCAGAATGCTCGGAGGGCTGCACAACTTCAGAGCGCCAGGCTAATGCAGAATCATTCCCAGCATCCCAGTCTGGAAGCAAACCAAGATGAGAACTGTTTCCATTGTGTGCCAGGGCTGGCTCTGGCCCTGGGCTGGCAGCAGGGCTCCCGCTCGGGGCTGCTCCTGTGCCTTGGGCCTCTGGGCACTCAGGGCCAGCTCCGCAGCAGCTGCAGCGCCAGGGATGTTGCTGCACCAGTCCCGTTTCCCCGGGGCTCTGAACCAGCTCCAGAGGCCTGGAAGCCCAGGTGCCTCCAGCTTTGGCTGCTGCCGGGCTGGGCAAGGGCAGGCCCTGGGGGAAGAGCTGCTGCCACACAGCCCCGGCCAGGGCTGAGCCTGGCACAGCAATTACCTGCTGTGCCTGTGCCCGTGTCTGGCATTGCCTTCTTTCCTGCAGCAGGGGCTGGCACCGAAGATAGAGTGCTTCCTTCAAGAAATGCCAACTTCCACTGAAGCACTATGTCCATCTCTTGACAAAAGAAGGGAGACAGCTGCATCAGATGGAGCTGTTCCCCACTTGGGCGGTGGCATCAGAGGTAATATTTGTGAAATTTATGGAGCAGGAAATTGGCCAGATTACAGTGGCATGATGTGAGCACTTCCACCTCCAAACAGACACCCTTTTCCTAATCTGCAGGGCTGAATATAGTGGGGGATCTCAGGGTGTGTTACAGTTTGGGCTGCCTGTCAGCTGATGCCAAATTCCATCCTGCAGAGGCTGGGGAGGAATTGCAGCCAGGCCAGGCTGGGAAACAGCCCTGCACGGCGTGAAAGCAGCAGCGGGGCAGTGAGGCTGCCATGGATCCCTTCCCGCTGTGCCAGGCACGGCGTGTCCAGATGTGCAGCCAAAGCCCCCGGCTCCTGAGTCCCAGGGGAAGCATGAGAGAAATGCACCCACCTTCTCTTGTCTGCAGGGGTTCCTTCAGCTCTTGCCTAATCTGTTTGGAAGTTTGCAGGGACATCTTATCTGTTGTATCTTGGACTTTCCCTGTTGGAGTACCTTAGAGAAAAATATTTCCATTTCCCAGGAATGGATCCTACAAAAGCAAGGCTCAGCCTTTGAGGTCAGCAGGGACACACTACTCACCCCTGTGATGGGAGCTGGGCTTGCGTATAGCATCCAAGGTAGGAGCTGGAGAAGCTGGAGAAGTCCTCCCTGTAGACACATCTGTAACACAACAGCCACAGAAGCTTCTGTCACCTGGTTCCTGCCCGCTTGTCTACAATACTTCCTTGGTAGCACACTGAGAACATACCTGCAGGAGGCTCCAAGGGCTTCAAAACTTTATTCATCCAAGCTGATGGAGAAGCCTTCCCAGCAACCTCATCTAGAACGGAGCACAGATTAAAACACTTTCCAGAGTGTGCTGGGATCCCCTTCTGCCACAGAGAACTGGGCACTGCAAGGGGGTCGGCTAAGGCCGTGGGAGCCAGATGTGAATAGACATGGCCAAAGGTGCACAGGGGCCTGGGGAGCTCTGGGCTGGCTCCTGGTCACTCTCCACACTGTTTCCCTGCCCTCAGCAACATCCCAGGGAGGGGTGGTTGGAGCAGCACAGGGCCCTGGGGCTCTCTCCCTCAGACACAGAGGAAATCCTCCCTAAAGCCCTGGGGCAGACTGCAGCAGGCAGTGCCACAGCTATGCCTCCCTACCTCCCTCTGTCCCTCCTGCCCTCCTTCTGTGGGGACACCCCCCAGATCCCAAGGGCAAACAGCCAGGCCCTCTCAGGACACACTGGAGCCTTGCTCTCCCTCTCTGTCCTTTCCCCACCGTGGGCACCCCGTGCAGTCACTGCCAGGTTTCAGGACATGTCTCCCATGGAGGGACCCCAGCAGGACTGCTCAGGACCCGAGTGCCCTGAGCCTGCTGGGGATAATTCCCCTGGGCTGCGCTGCTCTAGTCCAGGCTGTGCCCGCACTGCCAAGCAGCAGAGAGGGCAGCTCAAGCCTCAGCAGGGCTCAGGCCCAGAGGCACAGCAATTACCTCCTGTGTCTGTGCCTGGCATGGCCTCCCTTCCTGCAGCAGAGGCTGGCACGGAACCACTACTTCCTCTGGGAAATGCTTCCATCTGCACAGGCTCTCCTTTCATTTCTGGAAAATGGAAAAGAGACAGCTGGATCAGATGGAAACATTCCTCACTGGGAATAGGGAAGGGGACAATTTCAGGAGGCATCACTTGTGAAAGGAATGGATAAGGATCAGAAAACACCCAGGATTTTGGGACAACCCATGGCTGCTTCCTTCCTCAAACAGCCCCAACATCTGATCTGCCTGGACACCAGGAAATTGCAGGGGATCTGAGGGTGGGCATGTCCGTTGGTCCAGTTTGGGCTGTCTGTCAGCTGATGCCAAATGCCTTCCTGCAGAGGCTGGGCAGAAGCTGCAGCCAGGCCAGGCTGGGAAACAGCCCTGCAGGGCGTGAAAGCAGCAGCGGGGCAGTGAGGCTGCCATGGATCCCTTCCAGCGGCGTGTCCAGATGTGGAGCCAAAGTCCCCGGCTGCTGAGTCCCGGGGGAAGTATGAGGGAAATGCACCCACCTTGCCTTCTTTGCAGACGTTCCTTCAGCATTTGCCACATGATTTCTAATGGGTCCTGGAATTTCTTGCCGGCCATGTCTTTGGTCTCTCCTGTCGTAGGACCTTAAGAGAAAGTAGTTCCATTTCCCAGGAATGGATCCCACAAAAGCAGGGCTCAGCCTTTGGGGTCAGCAGGGACACACTACTCACCCCTGTGATGGGAGCTGGGCTTTTGTGCAGCATCCAAGGTAGGAGTTGGTGGAGTTGTCCCTTCAGACATGGCTGTAAAACAACAGCCACAGAAGCTTCTGTCACCTAGTTCTTACCAGTCAGTCAAACATTACGCCTTGGTGGGACAGTGAGAACATACCTGCAGAATGCTCAGAGGGCTTCACAACTTCAGAGGGCCATGCTAATGGAGGAACCGTCCCAGCATCCCAGTCTGGAAGCAAACCAAGATGAGAACTGTTTCCATTGTGTGCCAGGGCTGGCTCTGGCCCTGGGCTGGCGGCAGGGCTCCCGCTCGGGGCTGCTCCTGTGCCTTGGGCCTCTGGGCACTCAGGGCCAGCTCCGCAGCAGCTGCAGCGCCAGGGACCTTGCTGCACCCGTCCCGTTTCCCCGGGGCTCTGAACCAGCTCCAGAGGCCTGGAAGCCGAGGCGCCTCCAGCTTTGGCTGCTGCTGGGCCAGGCAAGGGCAGGCCCTGGGGGAAGAGCTGCTGCCACACAGCCCCGGCCAGGGCTGAGCCCGGCACAGCAATTACCTGCTGTGCCTGTGCCCATGTCTGGCATTGCCTTCTTTCCTGCAGCAGGGGCTGGCACCAAAGATGGAGTGCTTCCTTCAGGAAATGCCAACTTCCACTGAAGCTCTATGTCTATCTCTTGACAAAGGAAGTGAGACAGCTGCATCAGATGGAGCTGTTCCCCACTTGGGCGGTGGCATCAGAGGTAATATTTGTGAAATTTACGGAGCAGGAAAATGGCCAGATTACAGTGGCATGATGAGAGCACTTCCACCTCCAAACAGCCACCCTTTTCCTAATCTGCAGGGCTGGATATAGTGGGGGATCTCAGGGTGTGTTACAGTTTGGGCTTCCTGTCAGCTGATGCCAAATGCCTTCCTGCAGAGGCTGGGCAGAAGCTGCAGCCAGGTGGGCTGGGAAACACCCCTGCAGGGCGTGAAAGCAGCAGCGGGGCAGTGAGGCTGCCATGGATCCCTTCACGCTGTGCCGGGCACAGCGTGTCCAGATGTGCAGCCAAAGCCCCCGGCTGCTGAGTTCCACGGGAAGCACGAGGGAAATGCACCCACCTTGTCCTCCCTGCCGCATTTTCTTCAGCTCTTGCTTCATCTGTGTGGGTGGTTCCAGGGATATCTTGTCTCTTGTGTCTTGGATCTTCCCTGTCAGAAGAACTTAGAGAAAAATACTTCCATTTCCCAGGAATGGATCCCACAAAAGCGGGGCTCAGCCTGTGGGGTCAGCAGGGACACACTACTCACCCCTGCCATGGGAGCTGGGTTGGGGCCAAGCATCCAGCCCTGGAGCTTGAGAAGTCCTCCCCGCAGACACACCTGTAACTCAACAGCCACAGAAGCTTCTGCCATCTCTGCTGATCTGCACGGGCACCACTGAGCCGCAGCAGCGGTGAGGGGATCGTGCAGGGCGCGGGCACACACGTGCATGGTTCTGTGCTGGCACCTGCAGCGCTGCCTCCCTGGCCCAGCTTTGGGCTCTGAGCTGGCAGCTCTCCCAGGGGAAAGGCCTTGACCTACCCTCAGCATCTCCCAGAGCCTCAGTCCTGGATGTGGGACCTTCACCGGCAGGTTCAGCTGCAAAGAAAGGCAGGACAGAAGAGCTCCTGTGGCACTGCAGGAGATCCTCAGGCTGCCCACAAGGCTCAGCCCCGAGGCACAGCCCTGGGCCCGGCACCTTCCCTCTCTGCTCTTCTCTGTGACTGCACAGAGCACACGGAAGGACACACTGGCACAGCACACGGGAGGAAGATTGATAGCTAAATGCTCCTTCCTCCCACTGACAGTGATCCTGTGGGAGCCCGCAGGCCTCCAGAAGGGAGCAGGGCAAGGTTTCCAGATTCTTTTAATCTTAAGATTATATTAAGGGAAATGGTTTATAAGTGAGCTTCTGTTGCACTGACCCTTATTATTCACTAAGGAAAGGCAGAATGAAAACTTGCCTCCAGCATCCTCCAGGAACTTCAAACCATCCTTCATCAGGATTTCCTGAGAACCCATGTCACGATTCCAGTCTAAAAGGGAGCGGAGATCAGAACCATATCTGTGGCATGCTGGGATCCCCTTCTGCCACAGAGAACTGGGCAATGCAGGGGTGTTGGGTAAGGCTGTGGGAGCCAGATGTGAATGGACATGGCCAAAGGTGCAGAGGGGCCTGGGGAGCTCTGGGCTGGCTCCTGGTCACTCTCCAACCTCTTTGCAGGCCCTTTGCAACATCTCTGGAGGGGTGGCTGGAGTAACCCAGGGCCCGTGGGGTCTCTCTCCCTCCCACAGAGGAAACCCTCCCAAAAGCCCTGGGCAAAACCATCCCCAGCGCTTCCCAGGGAGCCGGGAGCGCTGTCCCGGGAAACGGCAGCCAGGCTGCCGGCTCACCTGCTCGCCGCGCTTGCAGCGGAGCAGCCTGGGCAGCCCTGGCAGGCAGGGCCACGGCCAGGAGCAGCAGGAGTAGGAGGCGCAGAGCAAGGGCCATGGTGCCTTGTCCTCCGCCAGTCCTGCAGCTCTTGCTGCCACCGCTGTCCCGACACCGCTGTCCCAACGTCAGCACCGCTGCTGCCACCGCTGCTGCTGCCGCAACAGTTGTGCTCAGGGACTGAGTGCTGGCTCCTTGTGCTGCTGTGCAACCACGGAGCTCTGGCACCTCTGGCACCTCTGTGACCTCAGGGCCTGCTGAGAGCTCAGCCTGCTGTGACCCCAGAGCCCTGCTGTGACCTCATGGCCTCAGCTCTACCCCCAGAGTGTGCGCCCGTCCGCATGAATGGACTGCCCTGATTGTAAATGTTTTGCTTCATCAAAGGGCCATTGCTTAGCAAAACCTTTCTTTTGCCTGCTGACATTGCTGGTCAGGCTGCGTCCCTCAAGATGCTCTTGATTGTTGCAGTTCAAATTTATTTTATTGATTTCATTTTAAGTGTTGTTTAAGGGCTCTGTTATCCCCCATGTTTTTCCTGACTTGGTTCACCTGTGGGTTTTACCCTCCCTCCAAACTGTCCCTCGTGCCCTTCCCCACCCCTTGTTCCAGCTCTTTCCCTGCCTGTCAAGGCAACCCAGCCCCTTGGTTCCCAAACCTTTGGGCCAATCCCTGACTGCAACTCCCCTTTGGAATTCCCCTACTCCTGGGAGCCCCATTGGCCCTTGTGACCCATCCTCTCCACCCTCCTACCCCAATTGGCCCCAGACACTTGATGTAATCCCCTCACTCCTCTCCTGAGGATTCCCTATTGGTTCATTGTTTGCATCCACCCCATGACTTGTATGTGTACAAAACCCCTTGGGCAGTACAGCTAGGGGCTTTTCATCCTGTTCTCTTCGCCTGGACTAAGCTGTTCCTTGTGGAACCTGAAGACGGGACGCCTCCTCCTTTCTCCTGTGCTTCGTCCCTGTCGTGGCTTGTGTCTGGCACTGGAGAGCAAGTGGCACTAAAGGCTCTGCCTCTGGTAAATCCCCATAGCGAGGCAGTTCCCGACTCCTGCCGTAGTGCCGGAGTTCTAAGAGCTAGCCCAGGTTCCAGCACTCACTTCACTAATGTACCGAATGCCCCTTCTTCAGAGCCTGCTCTGGTGCTCTGCCATCTCACACAGCAGAGTGTGATTCACATACTGCAGCCCAGAGTTAGGTTGTTGCAACATTGAAATGGGTGTGGTTGGCAGGATGGCTGGGCATAAATCACTACAGAACTAAAGCAAATGCGTGCACGGTCCCAGGCTGGACTTGAATAGGCACAGGAATTGTGGAAAGATGAGGACAAGATAGCAGAGAACAATGGATAAATAGATATGATTCATGCTGACAAAATTGAAACAGTAATCAATATTGATAATTAATATTTGGAAATAAAAAACCAGTTAAAGATGTCATGCCAAGCAAGAAAGGGAGAGGAGGGGTCCACCCCCAACCTTCTCCTGCAGATGTTCAGAACAGGAGGAAGCAAGAGATAACTATGACTAAATTTCGTTGGAAGAGAGGAGAATTTGGTTGGACACCAGGAAAATGTTTATTGTAGCAGGCACAGGGCCTGCACGGCCTCCCTGGCGATCAGAAGCCTGAGCTAGGAAATGCCAAAGAGTAGCATGACTAAGGCTTTAGAAACCCCTCTCTTCCGCCTTTCCGGACCCTGTTATCTCCCTGTATATCCATAGGTCACTTTTCCCCTGACCCTTACTATTGGACAGTTTTCAAAACCCCTGTAAGGTATAAAACCCCTAACTCTGCCCACTTCGGGAGAGAAGAGCTGTCACTGGACCCTTCGCGGAGACCCGAATAAAAGAACCCTGCGGAACCCATACAGCGCTTCTCCCTCTCTCTCTGCGTCTGCTGCGGCGGCGGTACCGATGGCACCAGGCAAGCTAAAAGAGCTGAAATCACTAAAGAGCTGACTGCAAATCACTATAGCCTGCCTGGGTTGCCTGAGCCCCCCGCTGAGCTATCCTGGCCCTCCGCTGAGCTATCCTGGCCGGCCGGCATTCCCCGCTGGGCTTCTGCCCTGAGGGTAATAGCCCAGCCATAGATGGTGCACCGAACATAGCGGACGCCCGAACAGCGAGGGGCCCCTGGGCCGACATCTGAACCGCCGTGATATCCTGGCCGCGGAACTGAATGCCGGACCTGGCATTTCAGAGGAGCAGCATTTCTTCGTGAAATTGTCACTGCCTCCGCGCCAGAAATCCTGGAAGGAGAAGCTCTCCGTTATAGAAGGACTCTTCTGGACAGGAGGTCAGCCGACCCGCACCCCGACACCTGAACACTTGTTCATGGAGGCTGATGAGCAGACGACCCCCAGCAGAACTTTGACCCACAACAGGCTGAAAAGTGTAAGTTTAACACAGCCTTTCTTGCGCACAAAATATTTTTCCTTGGGTCCTTTTTTTTTGGGTTTTTTTCTTTTTTTTTTCTCTTTTTTCTGCTGGCGGGAACTGAAAAATGGGATCAAAGCTTAGTACGTTTAAGCCATCCCAGAACGAGAGAGATTTATATTCACTAATCCTAGAAATCCTATCTTCTAACAACTTTTCTTTTTCTAAAGGTAACCTTTCAAAAACTAACCTGAAAAAATTTATAAAGTGGATTCTCTGCCACTTCCCAGACACTAATACACAGACTATTACCTTAGACTCCTTTTGGGATACAATTGGGACCACGATATATAAGTTTCAAACTAACCAAGACTTTTCTGTAACCCGGTTTTTACCTATATTTCACGCTATCACTAAAGCTGTAGAAAAAACTAACAAAAAGATAGTAACTTCAGGGCTAACTTCTGTTGAACGAAAGGGGAAGTTCTTATCTGACTCAACAGAAGCGCCTATTTCAAATGCTAATCGAGGAGATAACACCCCCTCCACCATGGATTCCAGTACTCCTCTGGATCCAAGCGTCCTGCCATCTGCGCCGCAACCCCCCGACCCCAGGGCGCCCATGGCCCCTGCCCACCCCCTCTTCCCCCCTGCCTGCCCCTCGGGAGCCACACCCTGCGTGCCTCCTTGCTCTGTGTTATCTCCGAGAGCATCTGCGCCAGTTCCCGCCAGGACCGACCCAAACCCCACCCCTCCCCCTGCTCCCCCCGACCCTACTGGGGCCCCCCCCACCCCCTTTGCCGTCCCTCCTGCCCCTGCCACGCCCGCCCCCACTCCCTCCCCCACCCTCGCCCCCCCCGCTACCATCGTGTCTTTCCCTGCCCCCGGCATCATCCAGGCTGCGGCAGGGGATCAGCCTGCCTGCGTATCCGCGCCCCCCCCCACCATCGCGCTTTCGCCTGCCGCCGGAATCGTGCCTGCCCGCGTATCGGCCCCAGACCCAAGCCACCCTGTATCCGCCGCACCCTCTTCCAGTCCCGCCGCCTCCTCCATCCCGCACCTCCCCTGCCCCCATACCCACGCTCCACAGCCCCTGGTCGGGACCCCCCAGACTTCCTTCAGTTCTGCCCCCCCTCCCCACGCCCCCCAGTCCTGTGCCTGCTGTATCACGCATTGCACGGCCACTCCAGCCCTGCTGCCTCCCTGTAGCCACGTTCTGCCATGTGCTGCCTTACACTCTCCACAGCCACATGCACCTCTGCCAAATGTTGCTCCAGCCAGCCATAAGAAACATAAGGCAAGGCCTGATAGCTCTCACTTCTCGTCATCTGATGACAGCAGTGACAGCGATTCTGATTTGGAAATAGAATATGTTGATCTTTGGGCAATAATAAAAATGGAAGCCACACAGGCAGGGGACTGGCAATTAGCTCAGAGAATTAATGCCTTTCCAGTAGATTATAAGAAGGGAAAAAGAGGAGGTGCCACTACTAGAAAGACATGGGAACCTATTACAAATAAAGAACTTGTGCAGTTAAGAAATACAGCCACAGAACATGGTAGAAGTTCACATATTTTTAGAAATTTCCTAGAGGCTACGTTCTCAGCATATGTTTTGGTACCCCACGATATTAAAAATATTGCCCAGTGCCTCCTTTCTCCTGCCGAGTACATGCTTTGGGAAAGGCATTGGAAAAAGCAATTAAAAACATTATCAGATAACTACGCTGCAGATGCTGATAAGTCAAATTTTACACTCGAACAGCTGGCTGGTGAAGGGGATTTGCAAAAGCCCTCTGACCAAGCTGATACTTTACCTAAGGCAACATTACAAGACATGGCTATAGCAGCAAAAACCTCCTTACTCCTTACCCCTGATGACCCTACCCCTACCCAATATTTTTCTACTATCAAACAAGGAATAGATGAAAGCTTTATCAAATTTGTGGATAGAATTAAGGATGCTCTGGAAAAACAGATAGAGAGCACAGAGGCAAGAAAAGAACTGTTGTGTAAACTTGCCACGAGTAATTCAAATGAAAAATGTAAAGCAATTCTGAGAGCCTTACACTTAGACACAGAACCTACCATAGAGCAAATGCTGGAAAGCTGCACACGCCACTTGTCCACTGAAGATACAGTGGCCCAAGCAGTAACTAAGGGTGTTGCAGAAGGAGTTTCTGGTGCATATGCAGTAATAGCTTCTAAAGATGAGGTCCGCTGCTACTGAAATAAATGGGCGGGAGATCTTTCTCCTTTTTAATGCCTTTATGAAGAAGAATCAGCTCAGGTGGGGAGAAATCGACGGGTTGCGCCCTCGCCGCCCCTGCTCCCAGGCGTGGCACGAAGGAGGAGGATGATGCAGTTTTGTCTGCTGGTCTGCAGACAGAACTGGGGACTCTGTCCTCATGGGAGAGTCGTGGAGTCCTTGGTTTGTTTGTTTAAAAACCCGGGGGGTCTCTTTAATCAGTTTCTTTTCAGGTTAGAGTGAGGAACAAAAAGTTCCAAGCAGGTACGGGACTATGCTCCCATCCTTAGACGTCACTTAAGTCACTTGCTGGCTCGTGATTTTTAGGGGTTTTTCTTGTAAAAACTGTAAAACTGTAAAAACCCAGGGTGCACTGCATTTCTTATTTGCATGTTGTCTCTGGTGTCACTGCCCATTCTCTTTACCCTGGAGGGTTTCCCTTGGTATCTTTTTGGCAAACGGCCAGCATCAGAGGAACAATAGTTAATCACAGGCCATTAACAGTTAATTAAGAACTTTTTCTTTGGCAGCATACCCAAAGAAGTCTGACCTACTGGTTTGACCTTTTTTTTTTTTAACTCTGAAACTTAAAAAGAAAATACAACTTTCTATTTATAACACACTTCTCCCCCAACAGCTCACTGATTTGAAGTTTACAGCTCCTCTCTTTTTAAATTTAATTTTAAAATTTAAATATCTTGAAATGTATTGGCCAATGTAATATAATTTCAGCAGTAGCCATGCATGAGTGCAAGAAAGAACTCCCAAAAGAACTCAGGGAAACTTTAAAGTTAGCCACAAAACTGAAAAATAAAAATTTCAAGCAATGCTTACTACAAATTCTCTTGTTTTGCTACTAGTAATTTAGAGACTCATTTGCTGTTTTCTAAAATATATGAGAAACTACACAAGTAAGGGCTTTGCAAAATGGAAGTTCTGCCAAAGCATCAACAGTTGTGTATTTATATCCCTGTGTGTCTGTAAAACTGGGGAGTCAGGATTATTATGCCTGTTTCAAGCAGGACATAAAACTTACCCTGAGTTCTTAGTCAATATCTGGACCTCTGTATATGTTGACAGTGGATATAAGAAGTGCTGATGATCATGCAGAGGAATACAGTTGTTCTAAATTGGGGTTAGAAATGACTCCTTCCCACCCCCTTTCAGTGTTTGGTATCAAAAAAGAATCTGGTAGAAGATCTCTTTGCTCATTCTGCCCCAACAAACCACAAGAAGAGAAGCTGTTTTTAACTAGATGACATATTTAGTCGTTGCCTTGCCAAAAATTGGTTTTCCTTTCAAACTGGAAATAGTTTTTTGTTCTGAAATAATGATCTTTATTATCTGCATCATTCTTTTTTTCTCTGAAGCTGGTCCCTTCTTCATGGAAGTTTATTTTTGTAAGGCTTTTCCAGATTTAGGAACTGCATTTGATGACTGATGGGATTTTTTTTTTTCCTTTGCTTTCTGCCAGGTAGCAGCAGCTGTATACTTGGTAATTAACTTACTATGCTTTTGCTTAACCACCGTGCTTTGACTGTATTCTGGCTGAGGAGGGAAAATGCTGCATTTTTCTCCTGTTTGTTTTTTGTGTTCAGTCTACAAAAGCCAGTTTTACCAAGCCCTTGAAACAGCCAATGTCTTTTGTGTGAAACTTGGTGTGTCCTGCCCCAATACTTTGTCAGGTCTGTGACAGCCGATTTGGTAGCTGTGAACAGCTGTGAACCCAACTGAAATTCCTGTCACTTGAGGGGCTCAGGAGGAAGAATACTCAGCAACAGCCTCCCCTCCACCAGGATGAAGCACCTGCACAAACGTCAGCCAAGGAGAAATAGCAAGAGATGGCCTTTGCAGTATCTGACACATTTGCTTTTGCTTAGTGTTTAATATTGAAGCCTGAAATGGGTAGAAGAGGTTCTGCAGAGCATAGGGGCTGACAGCAGCATCCCCAGGTGGGTCTGTGCATTTTGGCAGAGTCAAGCTCCAGCAGCAGGGGGGCTCCCTGAGCAGACAGCAAAGGAAAGGTGGCTTTGCTGCACATTCTCCAGCTGGAAGCAGAGGGAAGAAGGGAAGGGAGTCCCTGAATTCTGGAAGGCTTGTGGCTGGAAGGGACCCTGCCCGTGGTTCCATCCAGGGTTAAGATGCCATGAGGGAGAGGTGTCTGTCCCTCAGTGAAGGCACAAATGAGACCATAGGAGAACAAAACCAGATTTTATTTGACATGGATTTTATTGAACAAGAAATGGGAGTTAGGGAGCTAGAAATAGGAAAGAGGTCTTGGAGAGTGAGAGCTGAGAAGATGATCAGTTGGAAGTAGATAATTTTTGAAGTCCTCTCCTGCCTTCTGAGATTCTAGAAGATGTGCGGATGTATATTTTTATTTAATATTCTTATTACTATTCCTTCTTGTTTTTTCCCTTCTTTCTTCTTCCCCTTCTTCTTAAATGCTACTACTCTTTTTTCTTCTTCTTCATCTTCTTTATAATATTCTTCTTATTCTCATTCTAACTAATCTTATTCACTTCTTATGCTTACTATAATTCTTATGTTTTAATATTCTTATATTAGTTACTATTTTTTCATCTTCATCTTCTTATTCCTATTCTCATTCTTCTTATTAAACTTATTATTCTTATCCTGTTCCTTTGTCTTCTTATATCTACTACTACTAATTCTTCTTCACCTTCTTATCCCTATTTCTTTTTTTTTTTTACTACTACTATTTATTAAACTCTTAAACTATTTCTTAAATGGGAATAATGGTATCAGTCCAAGTCCTGCAGTCACATCCATGGAGCAACACCTCTCATCTGTGCCATTCTTCAGGGATACAATCCCAAAAGACCAGCATGGAGTCCTTTCGGGGTGAGAGGAAATGGCCATTGATTTCCAGGGGAGGTTCCGATTCAATATCAGAAGCAATTTTTCTCTGACAGAGGGGCATTGGAAGAAGCTGCCCAGGGAGGCGGAGGAGTCACTGTCTCTGAGGCGTTGAAGAGTTGTGCAGATGTGGCCCTTGGGGACGTGGTTTTGTGGCGATGGTGGTGCTGCCACACTGCCAGTGGCCCTGGGTGACCGTCAGGGTCTCTTCCCACCTTGATGACTCTGTGGGATTCACAGCTGAGCACCCTGGCTCCAGTCGTGTCCCACGCGTGCTGTGTGGGGCTGGCCACTGTGGTGACCGTGGGTGTTAGGGAGATGGCCCCGGGCCGCTCCAGGGCTGCCGGGGCAGCTGAGGCTGCGGGGCCATGTCCAGGGCTCCCTGGGCCCCGGGCCGGCCGCCATCTGCAGCCCCGGGCTGGGCAGGCGCGGGCGCTACTCCTGCGGCTGCGGCGCCAGGCAGCGGCAGCGGAACAGCGCCCGCAGCGCCCGCCTGAGGCGGCCGGGCCGCTTGCTGAGGGCAGCCGGCTGCTGCCTGGGGGCCTGCGCTCCCGGCTGGGGAGCTGAGGCCTCGAGAGGGCTGAGCGGGGCAGGCTCCGGGCTCTGCAGCCCTGCCTCGGAGCCCTGCTGGCCCTCGGAGGCTTCGCTGTACAGGGAGGGAAGCGAGGCGCACAGAGACTCCGGTGCCTGGCTCTCAACCCAGGCCTCCAGAGGGAGGGGCACTGGCAGCTCGTCTGCCTCAGGAGCTGACAGCCTTTGGGCGCTGCCTTCTGCTTCGTACAGCTCGAGGACGCTGACTTCGTCCCAGTCGTCCTTGTAGTCCTCCCTCAGGAAGGGAGTGGGCCTGAAGCTAAAGTTGCTCATGCTTTCATGGCTGTCCTGGGTGAGGTCTGCGCCGCTGCTGTTGTCTTCCTCCGTGGAAACGTCTTGGAGGGCTTTGAGCTCTGGCTCGCTACAGTCTTCCCACTCGGAAGAGCTGCTGACCTCTCCTTGGGACAGCTCTGGCTCTGCCTCACCTTGATATTCTTGGGAATGCTCAGTCTGGGGGTAGTATTCCCAGTCTTCATCATCCCCAGCTGAGGTCCAGTCCTCACTCTCTCTCTGAGCCAGCTGGTACAGCTCTTGCTGTGCCCTGTCTCCCCAGGCCGCCCTCACAGCCCCCTCCCACTGGTGCAACTCTTGGGGACTCCCAGCTCTGCGTGACGATGCTGCCTTTGCTGCCATTACTTGTACCAACTGGTACAATTCACAGCCTGTCGCTCCTTCCCAAAGGCAATACTCTCGAGCCCCAGTGTCTCCCCACTTGTCATCTGTGTCAGGTTTGTTCTCGTCTTCCATGATGACAAAGGGCCTCTCCTCCTCCTCAGTGCCTGACTGTGGCCAGGCTGAGGCACCCACGGCCCCCACCAGGTGCCCGCTGAGGGCCTGGTCTTGCCCCCAGCTGGGCAGGGGGCTGGGTGATGGGAAGCAGTTGAGGTTTGTCTTGTTCACTTCCATCTCTGCAGTCCTGTAGCACGGACAGATCCCGGGAGCCGCTTCCTTCTGCAAGAGTGGCTCTCACGGGACTGGGCACCCCAGGGCTCTGCACCCCTTATATACCCCCAGCTATGGTGGGGCCCTCTGATGTCACAATGGTCTGTGGGCACCGTCATGTCCCGCATCATCAAGGGCCCTCTGATGTCACAATGGTCTGTGGGCACCGTCATGTCCAGCATCATCAAGGGCCCTCTGATGTCACAATGGTCTGTGGGCACCGTCATGTCCTACATCATCAAGGGCCCTCTGATGTCACAATGGTCTGTGGGCACCGTCATGTCCCGCATCATCAAGGGCCCTCTGATGTCACAATGGTCTGTGGGCACCGTCATGTCCCGCATCATCAAGGGCCCTGTGTCACAAAGGGCCACACCCAGCACCCCATCCACAGCGGAGCCCACTGGAAACTGCATGGAGGAGCCCCCGGACTTGGGCACTTGTAGTCCTTGGTGTGCCCAGGCCCCTCCCGCAGTCCCACAGTGTGCCCACTGTGCCATGGTCCCACTTGACAGCCTGACGTGCCCCCTGCAGAGCCCTGGCTTTGGAGAGTGGGCTACTCTGGGCACCAGCCATTGGCCAGATGGACACAGCCAGGGACTTGTGGGCAGTGGCTCCATGTGCAGCTGCAGGCTGGGGATGGGGGGTGTCCCTCAGGGCTCTGCCTTGGCCCTGGGGCTCTTTTGTGGCTTCCCCAATGGCACTGGCAGTGGATCAATCTCCCCCTCAGCACGTTTGCAGGGGATGGGGGAGCTGAGACGGGCAGGGGCACCATGGCAGGATATGGCCATGCACAGGAACCTGGACAACCTTGAGAAGTGGGAGACAACCTCATCTGACAGCTTCATGAGGTCCCACAAGGCCAAGTGCCAGGTGCTGCACCTGGCCCGGAGCAATTGCTGAGTCCCAGATTCATCCGGGGCAGAAGAGACCTTCAGATGTGTCCGTTTGGTGCCGGCTCCCTGGCTGCTCCCAGCACCTCCAGAAGCAGCACTTGGCTGGGTTTGGGCCTTTCCCATGCCTACTTCCCGCAGGGCTGGCCAGAGGGGAGCACCCCCAGCCTATGCCTCTGCCCCCCAGCCCCTGTGGGCTGCTGTGGGTGGGAATGTTCCAGAGGGGAATGTCCTTGCAGCAGAAGTGCCAGAGAGAGCCCAGAGCCAAAGAGTCTCTCTCCTGTAGGCACTGCTGCTTCATTGCATTGAAATATTTCCAGTGCTGGACTGGGCTAATGGGTGTTCCTCATCCCACCCAAAAAGAAGCTGATGGTTGGCTATTATTTGAGAATTTCTCTCAAGTTGAGCCTGGCAGGGGGCTATTTACAGGGAGAAGCTGCTACAATAAATACCCTGATGTCTCCCCCAGGGTCTGTGTGTTTCAACACTCTTGGCCTTTGCAGATGTAATAATCACAGAACTGAGGTCATTTGATATTACAGAAAGGTTAAAAAACTATGCATGGGAAGGTCATAACGAAAATTTCTAACTAACAAAAACTGGTTTGCCCTGCAGCCTTGAACTCATGTCCTTATACCCTTCCCAAAAGAAAACCTATTCACTGAAGATGCATCATCATCCCAAAAACATGTTGAAATTAGGCTCGTGATTCCCTCATGGAGCTAGGAGGTCATATTTTGCTGCAGTCAAAAGGTTATTAGAAAAAGGAATGAAAGCTGTTGGTGCTAGGTGGTGGTTAGTTCTGGTTTGCATTTGTTCCAGTTAATTTCTTGGGTGTTGCTGTGAGCTGGAAAAGGAGCAGGGTTGAACACCAGAATAAAAGAGAGGTAGGAGAAGAGGAGAGGGGACAGAAAAGTAGGCTGTCAGGAGAGAATGTAACTTGCCTAGCACCCAGCCAAAGGGGAAGGGGACAGGGATCACCCAAGGCTGTGAAAAGCAATGAAAAACAGCATTGTGTTGGTGTGTGTGTATGTTCAGCTCTCAGGAGACAGAGATACACAGCCGGCTCAGTTGAATCCTTATTTAAGAAGAAGGTTCTCGTTTGCTTTAATGACTTTGTCTCCACTTAATGGTAACCAAGAGTTTGTTTATTTCTAACACCTCTCTCCCAGCAGCTCAGAGCAGCATTGCGCAGTGCTTGCTGTGCACCAGAGAGCACAAAGCAGGCTGGCCTGGTGGGCCTGAATATTTCTGCAGAACACTCTGCATTTCACACCTTTGCTGTGGCTCAGGGCAGAACTGCAGGCCTGCAGGCGCTTCCTGGCAGAGCTGTGGGAGGCACTGGCTCCTGCAGATGTGAGCTGCCAAGCTGTCAGTGCCTCAGGCTGGCCTGGCTTGCCCTGGCAGAAGTGCCGTGCCTGAAGGACGCTGCCCTGTGCTCCAGCCTGCCCAGCAGCCCGGCTCCCTGCGCCGCTGCCCAGAGTGCTGCACACACTGCTGCCCTTTGCCAGGAGTCACAGGGCAGCCGGCAGAAGAGTAGGAATCCTCAGCCAGGCCAGCGGCCCTGGGCTGCCCCTGGCCTTCCTCTGCTCCTGGGCAGACTCCAGACGGCCAATGCCTCCAGTCTGGGCTGTGCCCAGCACGGCTACGCTTCCCCTTGGGAGCAGCCAGCTGCCACCTGGGCTCTGAGAGCGGAGGATTCGCCCGCTGCCAGGAAGAGGCACCCAGGGCCCGGCTGCTGCCTCCTGCAGCTCCAAGGGCCTCCTTCCAGCCAGTGGTTTACATTCCAAACGCAGCATGGTCTGGAGAGCATAAATGAGGATGAGCATTCCCCAATTTGACACCATACCAAAGACACTGTATGGGTGACTTCCACCTTTAAGAAACAAAAGAAAATTTACAAGGAAATCAAGAGCTTATTCAGAGAGTGAGAAGGAAGGAAATTTCAGGGAGAGTTTTGTTTTCAGAAACTTTATTAATTTCTAATCCTACTCAGCAGGCCTATTAGACAATCATAACCGAAACCTAAGCCTACTCCTAAACCCTAACCTGAACCTTAATCTAGTCCTAACCCTCGTCCTAACTCTAGTCCTAACCCTAACCCTGACCCTGACCCTAACCCTAACCCCAACCCTAACCCTAACCCCAACTCTAACCCTAACCCTAACCCTTGTCCGAACCTACAATCCTGCCCTGTGCCGGTTGAGAAGTAAATGGTCCTGATGTGATTTTCAGTTTCTTTGGTCCTTCCTCTTCTTCACTGAAACAATCAGTGGCACCAGGCTGGACGCAGGCTCAGCAAATCGTACAAATGGATGCTGCCCAAAGGAAAAAAGAAAATCAACAAAAATCAATGAACCGTGACTTTCCGAGCTCAGTGCTTCACAGGATTCCTCTGGCTCCTAGAAAGATCCAGAAAGATGGACCATCTGCACCTCCATCTTTATGTGCAGGACCTTGCCATCACAGGCAAACCTGGCCCAGACTCCCACTCATCCATTTAACCAGGTGTCTTCATCTTGCCGGGATTTTTGCCCTGCCAGTGCTCTAGAAATGGTACTTTCAGTCCTTGGAGTTTCTTCTTTTCAGGAAACTCCAATGAATCACATTGGTCCCTCTCTTTGTACAACAGGCACTGGGCTGATTCCCACAGGGAGACAGAGCAGTGTCTACCTTTCCATGCCCTGCCCCTCCTGTGCTGGATGGCACCTTCCTTCCCAGCAGGGACAGCCCAGTGGCACTGGCTGCTGCACTTCCCTCTCTGCCACACAACCTGGCAGTAACCCTGGGCCAGTTCCTGTCTGCTTGAGCGTGCCAGGCAGCAGATGGGGGCTGGGACAAGTCCCTCTCAGCTCTCCCTGTTTGCGTCCCAGAAGCCTCGAAGGGTGGGGTGGGGGCACAAACCAGGGCCCCTCAGAGGCTGACAGTGAGCCCCCCACAGCCCCTCCTGCCCACAGCCAAATCTCTGAACACTCAGCCAGCCTGGCTTCCTTGGGTTCCTGCACCACCTTTTCATGTCTCTGTACCCTGCATTGCTCTACTTCAATTCTTTTGCCGTTGGATAAAATGGAGCACCCCACCAAATTACAAAACAGGGCAACAGAAGCAGTCAGAGGACAGAACACCTCTCTTCTGAGGACAGCCTGAGACACCTGGAGTTATTCAGCCTAGAGGAGAACAGGCCCCAGGGAGACTTCA